>NW_028263376.1:7459077-7466220 GCF_051168715.1 Poecilia mexicana | reverse complement strand
GATGCTGTTACAGTCTGCACACCTCAATCAAAGAATTTAATGTTTGATTAAATATATGAAATCAACACAGAACTAGGTGCTATTAGTTCAGTAAGCTCTGTAGACACTCATCAATCCACTTTAACACCTTCATTTCAAATTCCATTTAAATTTAAATTTTGTTTTCACTGAATGGTAACCACTGTACTATGCAAATAAAATTTAGATAATCTTCCTTAGTAGATGAAGCGTAACACACAATGAAATTCAGCTATGATTAAGAAAAAAATATGTAATTGTAATAGTTAGTCCCTGCCCATTCTTTTCAGGCAGAAAGGGAAAACAAAACACATTAGCATTTTGTGAGACAAACAGAGTGAATCATGGAGGAAGTTAATGCATTTCGGAGAAATGCAGAATCGTAACCGTTGGGTCACACGAACCCTCAAACTGCATTGTAAAACCTCAGACACCAGGAGATGGGGTGTCCTCAACACTTAGCATTTCACAGCAGGGGTTTAGGACGTGAAGACAACAGGGCGCATCAGTGCTATAACTAAAGTAAGGAGAGAACAATGGCATCACACACTACAAAAATTTAAAAAACTTATTCACCACTACCAAGTTTTGTTGGCATCCATTTCGTCTCCAACCTGCAGACTGAAGGAAACCCCAGGAGTGGGCCTTGGCGCTCAGGTCACATGATCAGAGGTGAGAATCCAGGATCAAACATGAGAACACACAACAGGACCACTGCTGAGCGACTTGCCATGCCCCAATTCTTTATCTGCTGAATCAGAAGGTGTCCAGAGTAGCAGTCATTCCCACAGTGCAGAAACATCTGGATACAGTCCCTCTTTGATGAACTTTGGTCAGCCTTTCGTGGTCGACAGAGTGGGATGTAGAAACACAGCAGATCAGTCATCCTCTGAAACCCCCGTCTGGGTTTGGACAAAAGGCTTTGATCTTTGTGGTCCCGACTCCCTGCTGATTCCCGGCCGTAGAGGACTCTCACAGATAACGGCTGAGTCCCTTTTGTTTTCAGCCAGGTGTGAAAAGCAACACTCAAAGCAGACATCTGTTGCCAGGTCCTGTGAGCAGCACTTTGCCCCCACGTGACAACAGGAAAACACAGTTCATCTTCACTGACCTTAGTAATCGTTCAATAGCTTTTGGCTTTCATACAGCAGTCCAGCAGAAAATGGGCACAGTTCAGCATCATCATGTCTTTGTTCAGCAGCAACAACAGCGGCCTGATGTGGTAATCAAGAAGATCCTTTCAAATCACACCGTCCCATGATCTCTGAGTTAGAAAGACCCTGCCCCCAAGATCGCCATCAAGTCAGAAGGAAGGAGAACTGCCAGAGAAAAAATAATACAAAGTAATTAAAAACTCAAAACTTATGTATGCCACATTTTGTTACTTCACTATTCTAATTAAAATTTCATTTTATCTTGTGATGCATCCTCCCGTGTGGCTCTAGAATTGTGATTGATGTTATAGCACAAACGGCCAACTGCCTCAAATCCTGAACTGCAAAAATAAACATAGAAATGTGTTAAAACATTCCACCATCAGATGTGCCAGAATTAAGAAAATAATGACACTTACTGTTCAAAATCAATAGACGTCAATACCTCGATGACATTCACTCTGTTTGTGCCAAACATCAACCACAAATTTTAAAATCACCTCACAAACTCATTAAAAAATTAGAACAAAATCTAGAATGTCCTAGTACTGACACTTATAAAAGTTGTGATTGAATTGCACTTTGTCAAATAAAATGAGTTTCATATTCTACTAAATACCAAACATCCTTATCATTGTCCCACGCTTCAAGACAAAGTCCTATTTGAAAATTTCAGAAGTTATTCACATTTTATTTGAATTTCATAGCAGTTTTAACCAAAATTTTCTTCAAAATTAACAATTCACACCCAACTGTATATAATTAAAAATCAGCAGTGATGCAGAAATCTATCAACAATCTTAAATGTAAATAAAGATGACATAGATGTTGTTTTAAACTGTTCAATTTTAGATGATCAAATCTAATTTAGTAGAAGCTTCTATATCACAGACACCATATTTTAGTCAAGCAGGAAGGCAATATGACTCTACATTAAAGAAATCCATAATTCACTATTGTTGAATGAACAACTCAATATTATTGATTAACAAGTTTACAATTAACCGTATCCAAAAATTTACCAGGAATTAGGGTCTACTTCTCCTTCTCCCCCTGTTGATATAATAAAATTATCATTTTGAAAACAATTTTGAATCTGTGTCACTGTTATATAATAATTTGCTGAAAAACCATTTCTCCATTTCTCCAAATCTTCCATCCAGTATTCAAAATAGACTGGGATGTTTCAAATTTCAAAGTTCTATCTGTAATATCTTATCTTTATAATATCCCCCTGTGTTTTTCTTATTTCCAAAAAGAAAAACAATTTAGAGGTGGAAAACTAAAATTGAAGAACTTTCCCCCATTGTGCTAAAATTTCAACATGTCCAATCAGTCACCCATGTGACATATAAACCAAGTTAATTTAGTTAGAAGTTAGGTTAGTTTGTTAGTGTTGTTAGTCAAAGTGGATGAGACAGTTTCCTAAGTACTACATTTATCTTCTTCAAGCCAAGGCTGAATTCTTGTTTCGTATTAATTCTACAGTACAAGCAGATGATTCAGCTTTAACCAGATTGTGATACCAAAATATGTAATCATCACCTTTAAGATTATCCGTAAAGCAGTAATAAAAGTATATTTATGAAACAAAACCTGCACTGTGTCTAAACAGTACAAAATCAGAAAAAATATCACACAGCTACTCCCCAAAGTGACGTCATATTTACATAGCGCTTCCTAAAACCCATCAATGGCCATTTGCATACACATCCATTCTCATTCACACTCAAGCAGACTCTTCAACATCCCATTGTAAGAAAGATGCAGGATGTTACCCCAGATCAAACTGACCAAACAAATTGAGGTGTGATCCTCCCCCAACACGGCCGTGAGGGCAGGAAGAAGACTCCATTCTCAGTATTTGAAGGCATCTTTACATTAGTTGACCTATAATGTAAGAAATATACTTTTGAATTCTTCAGAAACTCTGGGAAAACACATTAAACAGTGTAATTCACCTACAGCAACTGAAAAGATCCCCATGTTCACCTGTAATTTGTTCGTCACACTCCAATGTGTAAAATAAAAATATTTGTGAACCATAAAGTTAGAACCTCCCAATTCGTACCGAATCCATCGTCCAAACACATATTTACCCAAATTTCAAACCAAAATGCATCCTGTAGAAAGTCTTAAACACAATTATTATAACACCATGGTTGAAAGATAATTATCCAGTAGCTCCAATGTTGTTCAGTTTTGAGTGAACCCATTTCAAAAACTCCATCCGATACACACAACCTTATTTCATGATAGCCCACTGTTATTAAATGGCTACCCAGTAACTAGACCCCCTGTAGGAAAATCCCAAAAACATTCACGTGGTCTCGTAATATGAAAAAATTGACTGCACACGTAGATCGTCCTACAAGAAACAAAGTCATTCATTAGCGTTTCAACATGTCCTACATTAACAGTGTAGAAAACACTGTCAAGCAGAAAAACATCCATTTGTTCTCGTTTTTGTTCTCTTGTTCCAATCAGTGAGGGTGTTCCATCCTGTGTCAGGAAACCTAGAAATTGAAGTGATTGTCAATGTGACAATATTATAAAAAAAATAAAAAAAAAAGCAAGATCATTCCAGTGCTCCAGCCTGGAAGTGATGCCACACATTTCTCCCGCTGAGAAAGGAAAAACATCTGTAAATCTGTTAATTTGTACTTTTCATTTCAACATAAAACACAGTTCTAAAAGAAATTCACATCAAATTCCAAGAATCCTGAAAGAGTGAGCTGGAAATGTCAGTGCTAACAGAACTGAAGCACTCCCAAAATGCAAATGGAGTGGTCAATCAGGCCCCCTGCTCTGTGAAACAAAACCCGTAAAACCTGTAACCAAAATGGAGAAGAAATCTCTGTCCCACAGAAGCATGAGTCAACATGCTTCTGTGTTGACTCAGAAGCTATAATGTAAGAAATATACTTTCTTACATTATAAGAAAGTATAATGTAATGTTTCTGCATGTTATGTTGCAGAAACACAGCAACATAACATCCAGCAAAATAGACAAACACATAAGACACAAATCTCTTCTGCACAATCTCAACACAACTCAGACAGAGACAAACAGCAGCGCGCGTGGTGGAACATATAACGGCGGAAGACAAACACAAAATCAGTAATAGATCAACCGCAGCCAAGCACGCACACAAACACAGATACACAGACGACGTCGTAGTTCAGCCAAGACAGGAAAGAAAATGTCAGGCGCCGGCTCAAAAGAACGTATGATGCATCTTATAATCTTCCAACTTCACTTCGACAAATCTCTTTTATTCTCATTTCAACCTCTCAGTCCTCTAAGGTGATCCAACCTGTACCGAATTAATTATTCTCAGTCCTTTATACTCTTTGGCAACTCGATTCAGGGTCCCAGAGAAAGACGATACATCCAGTAACAGACTTCTACTTACGGCGACCCGGTTCAGAGAGCCACGGTAAAGGTGATTCAACCTGCTATCAGTCCTATTAATCCCAAACCAGTCCAATTATTAGTCCACTGGAGATGAGTCGAAATCCCCTGGCCGATTCAAGCCAATGCTAATTAATACACAGACACCCAAATTCTTTTAAAGAGGTACGGGACGACTCTCAGGGCAAAGAATTCAAAAGAAACCCAGCTTTAGCAGAGGTAGCGCAAAGTCCTGCTGCTTGGAACAGCCACGAACCCCCGTTTTATGTGTATTTTCTCTTCAAACTACAGACTCTTTTAGGAGGGATTTTATATACCGCTGCAGCTTCCAAACTCTGTGAGTCCGCACACACCAAGAGCAATCAGCGACGGTCCAACGACACAGCGCTTCAGACAACCAAAAAAATAATTAAATAGCGTCTTACCACACCGAAGCGTCGGGCCGAAACGGATCAATCAGGGCCAAACAGCCGCCCACCGAGATTCCAGAACCGGCACGAGCCCCCAAATGTTAAGGAAGAAATTCCTAAAAATAGGTTAACTTTAGAAAAAAGTTTGGCTCTCTCTTCCTCTGGATCCCAGGTCCTCTCGGCGGGCCACGTGTAGCCACAAGGAAAACAACAATGTGTGTTGACATCACAGAATTACAGAATTTAATCCAATATAAGACAATGCATAAACTTAGAAGTAAGACAATGCACAAACTTACACCAGAAACTGCAGAACAACGGAGACATACATTCATTTACCTCACAGACTTGGGAAAGAAGGAAAGAAAGCAAAGACGTGCAAAGACATCTTTGGAGAGTTGCAAGAGCAAATCTAATTTGTTACTTCTGTGTAGAAAGTTTTATAGTAAAAGGCGTATTCCTATCTTTAATTTATTCAAATAAGGCGTACCTTTGCTCCTCCAACCAGGAGCTATCTCTGACCCTCTCTCTGAAGCCTAAACCCCTGCAGTGTTTACGGCCTCTCACAGATGCGTGTGAAAAGCCAGAACTTTCACTGTATTGTTTTGCGACACAGACAAAAGGCAGTTTAAACGATCCTAGGAAACCATCTGCTGTAACTACAAGTAAAATAAAGGTCAATAGGCCAGAATAAGTTACTGATTTAAAACCACAATTTAGGCCATTTGAATCAAGACATGTTACGTTTTAAAACTAGCTTATTTTAAATTTATTTTCTCAACAGTGGACAAGCTGTTTGGTAAGAAAACCTTGGGTTAGATTGGGTAGGCATAGCTATGTCCTATGTCCTGTTTCTGTTCAATTCATCCATACATTCACTACTGAACAGGCTTATTCATGTGGGGCTTGCTAATTTATGAAATTATATATGTGATTTTTTATTTTTATTTATTTATTTTGATTGTTTGTTTTGCTGTAAGTCCATCACAGAATTAACCTTATATAGTCATGCTTTTTTTAACAACCCATAAAGAGAGAACATATAAATTTCATTCAGAAATACTCAAGGCCAAGATTTGATCTCAGGCCTTCTGGTTGAACTGTAGCCCCGTGTCCTGTGTCGCTTCTATTATAACTGTAATCACTTTATGACTTCTCCTAAAATGTGCATGTAAAATCAAGAACAATTTAAATTAGTACTAAAATAATTTTGACTTAATTTGCCTGTTTTGTGTCAGACGTCTGGAATCTGGCTAACATGTAGTGTTAATGTCAGTGGAAAAAAACACCAAACATGCTTTGACACAATATAATTTGAACACAGCACTAATAATTTGAAAACAGTTCAAATTATTAGTGCTGAAAAAAAATCCTCAGTGCTTCAAACTGTTTTTTTGTCCACCACTTTTTTTTTAGTATATTCATTAAGACGAGGATTTTTGGTGCAAGCTAGGGGAGTGGGGGTGGGGGGGCAGGAAGGGGAAATTAAACCCACTTTAATAAACTGATACACAGCCCCAGACCAATGCTGGGATGATTGTGTTATCAGCCTTCAAACATTTGGGCCCTTATTTCAACCTGTTCAAATGTGAAGATGGTGTGGAGTGTTTGTGCCTGGGGAAAATTATTTTTAACAACTTGCCACTGAACATGGATGCTTGTTTCTTTGCCCTATATGCCATTTGTGCCACATGTACGTACCAATCCTTGCTGTACACATATTTCTACATTCACCCAAGCTGAACTTGAGAACCAAGGCATGTGTTGTCACTCATGTATGCAAAGAATATTCTAACTGCATCTCAACTTCAAAAGACAATTTCCATCATTATGAATTATGTCCCAAAAATATTTATCAACATCAAATAAAAGGCTGTTTTCTAGAGGTTAGGCTTCAACATGTTACCAAGGAATTTCAGATCAATCAATACCATTTAGTTTTATCAGTGTAATTACATGTAAACACACACACTCGTATATACATATATGTATAATTATTTTTATTCATGTACATGGGTTGTATCTTATTTCTGAGAATGTGTAATAAAATTCAAACACATTTTTGAGAGTTTTTCCTCAAACTGAGATAAAACATTAACTGATATGAAGGATTCAGTGAAGCATCTCCAGTCATTTGGATCTTTTT
>NW_028263376.1:7377658-7458977 GCF_051168715.1 Poecilia mexicana | reverse complement strand
GTCATGTTTGAGTGTAAATGCAGTTTTCAATTAATTCCCCGCTCAAAAGTTTTTGTCTCTTACGCTGATTTCTTCTTTTAACATTGTGAAGCTCTACTTAGAACCTTCTTAAGATCCATCCAATAGTGCAAAATGCAAATTATTGCAATTTTTTTAAACTGGTCTTAAGATTTTGATCAGGAGTGTACAAAGAATTGTTATATTGTACACATTTTACAATACCTTGTTGCATTCTATAAATGGTAATACTTGCAGTTTCCATCCACTGAAACTGAAAGCACATCTGAGGTACAAGCTTGACACTTGAAGGGATCCTTCCTTAACATTTTATCCAACTCATATCTTATGGCTTCCCACTCAAAAATCTTTTCAGGAAGCTGTCAGCCGAGATCTTACCTGTCTGATTTAAAATGAGAGATAAAAAAACAGAAAACAGAAAATAGGACATAGGTGTCCAAATACCAGGCATCAAGAAAAGGTGTCTTTCAAATTTTAGGTGTTTCTCTGGCACAAAACATCTCACTCAATTAATTTTGATGTTACCAGGACTTCGTATGATCTGAATGCTGAATGAATGAGGTGGTACCTCAGCCATTTGATTCAAGTGTGTTTAACCAGTTACACCAAAATGTTGAAGAACATAACCATTCAAGAATGGAGTCAGACAGCTCTTCTGGGATATGTACGTCTAAGTACTCACACAGCCAAAGTAGACAGTTATTTAAATTTTGATAATATAGTTTTTTATATTTTGGTTTTGAGTCATTCAAAAAATTGTTATTGAGGATGACCACAGTGACTGCCTGTCCTGGTTTGATCCTCAAACACTCTGATGGACAATCACAAATTCTACCTGGGATCTCCATAGGTACGAATCGTGCTAAAGAGGTTGACATGTTGGATTCATGAATGTAAAGAAAACAAAACTTACGCTTTCTCTTCTTATTGGCCACCCTGACTTAAGGAGATGGCATTGTCAGCAGGTGACATGAATGCAGATGTGGCTGATCTATGGGGGGAGACAGATGATGGAGTGGGAAGAGAGGCAGCTGGAGAGATGCTTCTGGGTCGTTTCTTCTTCTGAAAAGACAGAGGATGGGATAACAGGAGGAGAAACAGGAACTAAATCAAGCACTATCACAGTCTCTTCCTGGTTCTCTGGTGTCATCATTGGATGCTCCTCAGTAAGCATCCCAGGCTGCTCCTGACCTATGTTCTCTGTCTGTTCAAAGATCAGGTTCTCAGCTCTTTACTTCTCTTCATCTGGCTTGCAACAGCAATAAATAACATAGACAGGAGGAAAGAAATTTGCCTGTACTGATGCAAGTTCGTTTTTGATTCAAGTAAATGACCTAGCTGCAATCAGTGTATTCAGACAGGGTTCATAAACAAAACTTTAAGATCATCACAGCCTAGGGGTACTGATGTTTTGGCAACCCTCCAATTTTACAAAGTGGCAACAACGAGCATGACTACAAACATTATTATGTGATTCTATCATGGCTAATTAAACGTATTAAGCACAGGTACAGTGTACAGGTACAATTAGCCTCTGACAGGCTATTTTAGCTAGCTTCCAAAGTAAAAGTTACAAACGTGTCTTCAACAATTCGCCTCACAATCCTACTGTCACTAAGTTCTAAAACTACCATCAGTGACTTTATAACGTAACACTTTGGAGGTATTTTTGGTTTTAGATTAAAAAACATTTTGACAGATGCAGGTTTCCACTCACCGGAGTGTAAGTGTTGCATATGATGACGTCAGCTTATTCTTCTTCTTGGGTTTTTGTGGGATCCGTCCTTTTTTTTTTATTATTTCAATCAAAAATATTAAAACGTTTACAGAACAGTTTGGTATGCAATCACAAAAGAAAATACATCTTAATTTTTCTTAAATTTATTTGGTGTAAATGATTGATATCATACTCAAAAATAGTTGGTAAATTTTGAAAAAGGCTTTTAAATCAAGCTAACAACAATCACAACAAAAACCCTCCGGTTTTATATTTTACTGAGTTATTTTTAAATACTGAATTAAAGTCTTATGACCGATACGTCTGACATGTATTTGTAGTAAATATTCTTAATGTCCTATTCAAACTAGCACATAAATTGTAAATAAAGGTTTTTAAAAAAAGCTAAAAAAAAAAAAAAAAGGTTCTATCAGCCAAGCAGCTGTGATTACCGATAAGAATGGTTGATAAGAACCTACTGAGCCTGCTATCAGGCAGAGGAGGGACCAACTGAGGCCATTCAATGGGGCTGATAACCATAGTGAGAGAGAAGTGCTGTCAAGCTGAGTCAGAATTTTTTTTTTCCAGTGGCCCTAGTCCTCTTCCGTACATTTCACCTTCGCTGTCATAGCCATTAAATTAATTGAATAGAGATAAACGGACACCTCAGCTGGGTACAGACGTTGATTGCCTTTTAATTAATCGTTTTAGGCACCAGCTTATCTAATTTGCTATCTCTATTACTATCATTTTTTTTATGTATTTAGCAGTTGTCAGCGTCGCTTGCTAACTGCGTTATTTTTTACGGTTACTTCACATTATTTTATTGAAACGTAAGGGCAAAATGGCTGACGAAACTATTACTACTGTTAGTCTCGCAAAATGGCGTAGAACAAAGACCTAGGCCCCTGGAGGCTTTGTTGATTTTTTGTGTGGACTTTGTACGTACTTTCACAGTAATGAATCCACATTTTCTTTGGCTAGTTTCACCAAACATTGTTTTAACACCCAATACTAGAGGTGTGCCGATCATAATCGGCCGTTTTCCGTGAAAAAGTGTATGATCGGTGATCGCCGATCACGGTCTCTTGTTGCCGATCACACAAACCGATCACCTGCATCTCATTTCGCAGCCTGCCTGTACAGCTGGTCTCCTCTTTCCAGCAACAAATCCTATAACGCACTGAGTGAATGGGGAAGTTTGCGTGTTGCGGCGGAAAATTGAAGCACGTCAAAATGCATCAACACGACGAATCTAATGTGGCATAAAAACAATGCCATACCTGACGGAGTCACCCGCTTCGAATGGCCATCATCAGTGGTTACGGTAATCCAAATTCACCTGTCCCGCTGTTCCTGTCCATGGCTGCCACAGCAACAAGTCTAACACGGAAACAGAGACTGCCAATGCTTTTGTTGAATAAATTTAATAAACTGTTTATTGTAACTTCTTGTCAAAGTATTATATTTTCATAGTTTGGCATGTCATTATTCTTCTTGTTTTTCCTCTTGTAGCAATAAACGGGGCTTCTCCAGCAGACATAAAATAATTATATCCTGCAATATAATTTTTAAAGTTTTTAAAGTGCTACAGTCAAATACTTTATCTTACTGGTGTGATGTTGCAGAAATATTTAGGGATATGCATAAAAAATATATTTCATCGTTGATGTGACAAATATAAAGTCACGAGGCGCCATCTGGTGGACAATGCGCAGTGCATGCAAAATTGTTGTACTGGACAGCTAAAGTTTTTTGTCTCAATTCAAATTCAGAGTAGACGAACTTTTACTTTCATATAAATACATAAACAAACCTTTATGTAACTTTTCAATTAAAATAACTATGTTTATTAATACAAAATACTGGGATGTTAACAGTAACATGTATAAAATGTAAACTAAGTATGTTCAAATTTGAATAAACAATAGATCATACATGGAATAAATCTAAGAGTCTGATGTTTCTCTGAAAACTACTTCGTTAAATGTACAATCAATTTACTGAAGTAAGAGTAGCAATAATACTCAAAAGACAAAAATTCAGTGCAGTAAAAATAGTCTTGTTAGTGTCTCTTTTCCCAAAAGGTTATTCAAGTAAATGTTAGCAGTGCTATATAACTACATTCTTTTAACAGGCAGAAGTTTTAATGGTTAACAAACAGTTAAAAAGTTATTCAAATCACTACAAACTTTTGGAAAGCAGAGGTATTAAGAAGCACACTATTAAGAAGCAAACTGGCAGCGACAGAAAATATCTGTGTCTTGATCCATTGCTGCAGACAACATCGGCTGTTAAGCTTCCGTCTTGGACCGTGATTTGGTTTTCAGAGCATCTGTTTGAGAAAAAAAAGAAAAACATTTTAGTCTTCTATTACACATACTTGTTCTGCCTTTAATGAACTGGCACTTTTAGAGTAAATGTCCATGTTTTGCATTGTTTGATTTCAATCAGTGTTGCTTGATTCTGGGATCACTGCCTTGCATATTTTAGATGTCTCTGTTCCAGAACACCCGATTCAAATTAATGCATGATTTCCTCTGCATGCAATGTGCTACACCTGAAAGTCAGGTGTGTGGCAGAAGGGAAACGCCTAAAACATGCAGGGCAAACGAAGCTCGGGTTCTAACTGGCAACCCACTGATAACGGGACAAACTCCGACCTCCTGAGCCACCGGTGCCCACGTTATTCCCATTATTCTTACATAAAATTTTAATTGAAATAAAGTTTTAAACCCCATTTTAAGTCGGGACGTTTCAGTTCATTTTGAGGAAGATTGGGGCATGTGGAATGAAATGAATATCTGAAAGGTCCTGTTATCTTACTTTGTCCACAGAGTGCAGTTCACTCCATCTGGGGAAAAGGAGCCTGGCTGACAAGCTTCACACACTGTATCATGTCTGCTGGTTCCTGTTAAAACACAAACAGTTTAACACAGAAACACACCAACATTCACAAATGGTTTTAAGTCCACGAATGAATTCAGACTCACCAGGCTGCTTTATTCTCTCTCCAGGCTTACAGACTGAATGCTTCTCTGCTGTGCTGCATCCTGTACCATCGATTAAACTTTTGCAGAAAAACCCACTTAGAACATCACAAACCGTATCCGATGTTGATGTACACTTCTGCTTCGCATAGAGACCAAGCTCTAGAAAATAAAAGCACTTGTTAACACCATTTAAATTGTTATCAAATGTCCCGTCTTTTCAGTTTCCCTGATTGCACCTCGGCCACAGGTGGAGCAGGAGAGACACCTCTTCAGTCCGTTTTGTTGGTTCATGTAGGTTCCCGTCTGACAGGGGACGCAGTGTGTTCCTGACTCAGCCGTGCAGTCCCTGCCAACCACGGTTCCTGTAATAGTACAGCAGGATAATTGTTTCATTAGAAATAGATCTTCATCAGCTCAGGTACAACAAGGCTTCTTTATAGCTAAGATTCCAAATAAAGTTAAAAAGAGACTGTTTGAAATGGGGTCATACGGAGAACCTGTCCTAGCTAGTCAACACATTTCCTGCAGCAGACAACAGATTAACATCTCTTGGGAAGTCAGCTATTTTTGTCTGAGAAAACATTGTGGATGATTTTATTGTTTATAAGGGTCAAAGAGGAGAAAGAACATTCTTTTCGAAGACCTTGTAGTGCTGCTGCTTTGTTTATTCTGTCTCTTTTCATGGCATGCTGATCAGTTCTGGTGCTCCAAATTTCTTTAAATAGTTTTTTTTTTTCTTTCCACTGTGTGGATCCTAAGCAGAGGAGGTAGAAATTAATTACTTTTCCTAAGTTAATTGAGTAGCATTTTGGAAAATATTTTCTTCTAAGTAGTTTTACTGCACTACATTTTTTTTTACTTTCACTTGAGTAATACTCTACCTGCTATGTGTAATTTCATTGAATGAAGAACAAACATGTTTTAACCAAAACCTCAACAGATACAGACACACAGCTGCAGTTTGTCAAAATGAGAATAATTATTTTACTACAAGCTTTGTTGTTCCGATCTTCATATCTGTCTGAATCTGATGAGACTTTTGAAGGTGAAGATACAGTAACTTATATATTGTTGGTGGTTATATTGATAAAATAATCATTTGGAAAAGGTTTATTTTTTGGTATGATTTCTTGTTTTGTAATATATATTTCAATGTATTTTGTAGTGTATATGTATATATTTTAGTCTTTAAAATACTAACTTTTCCATATAATGTTACGTTGTTTGTCTGCCTGACATAATTTAAAAATATTAAATTCTTTTAATATTTTAAAATAATTTATCCCCAAATTATTACATTTAAACATCTACTTACAACCCCAACTCAACTTTATGCCAAATATTTTTTTTTTACTCTTGTCATTCCATGGACAATTATTATTTATGTACAAATATATAAGTAGTGCTACTCTTAAATTCAGTTTTGGGTGGGCTACACCTCTGATCTTATGATATAAAGCACATGTGTCAAACTCAAGGCCAGTGGGCCAAATCTGGCCCGCCACACAAATGTGGCCCTCTAGATTCCAGACTAAACACCAAGTGTGATTAAATATTATGCTATCAATCAAATCAATGCAGTGTTTATCTACTGCCAAATTATGTTAACCAGTCCCTCCAGTTTCTTGAGAATTATTATGGAAATTCACGATAATTTGTGAATTTTTGTGCTAAAACATAATTGGGAGATTATTGCAGATTTTTCTCAAAAATTGTCAAAAAAAAACTTTCTTACTTGTAATAAACAGCTGCCTCAGTTTTAGTAGATGTCAGATCTATACAGTGAGTAATACAAAATTGCATTTACCATCAAAAATAAGTGCAAATATTTCCAAATTAGTATGACAAACACTTTGATTTTTATTTGCAAACATCACAAAAAAGTATCACAAAATAGTAGAGGGACTGAAAAATTGTTCAATAATATTTTATTTTAAGGATTCATTGATATTTTAACCGTTTGTTTACATCCATCCATCCATCCATTTTCTTTACACCCTTATAAGTGTCAAAGAAAATGGCCCTTATAAGGGCCTTAGAGGGTCTCCACTAAGGGAGGGTTGCTGCTGCCTCTCCAGCTAACGTTCCGGGAGAGAGGCGGGGTCACCCTGGACAGGTCGCCAGTCTGCCGCAGGGCAACATTCTGGTACAGCTGGCCCTTTAAGAGCATCCATGATCTCATGATCGTGATTTGGCCCCAAACCAAAACGAGTTCGACACCCCTGGTATAAAGCATTGCGTGATTTAAAATGCTGACGTTAGTTTTATTTCGAATGTCTCATCCTATCGCTTTAACATTGACGCTCTGTCCTAGTTTTTCTTGCTTAAGTTTGCCAAGGCAACGTTCAACGTTCAACATACAATGCTGAGCGTTTTGTTCAACGGATATATGTAAACCACACAAAATGGCTCCAGTTTCGGTTTGCCTTTTGTTTGCTTTTTGTTCTCTACCTTCTTGGCACATCGGGCAACACTGTCCGTCGCTGGTTGGGTATTCTTTTTCTCGACAGGCTGATGAAACTGGTTCAAACAAGGCAACACCGACTATAAAAGAATGTCGCAGGGGAAAGAAAGATTGCATTGAGTGACTTCTTCATCGTCAGATCCGTTCAAATGTCTAATCGGACACAATCAGACTCACCTAACATGACCAAAATGGAAATCATGTTACATCATGCACCGCTGATTTATATGTTTCTGGTGAAATTTCTTGGCGTTCTCTTTGAGTTGGTTTTAGAAATCCGACATAAAACTAACCCGTCAAACCTAGGAAACGAAAAACAGCTAGTTGCCAGATTTGTCAGGAAAACCTCCATACTGGCCACATTACTGACATGTGGCCAGTTTTCTATTTGATCCCTTTCCTTTTCTTCTTTCCATCTTCACATCTGCTTCCATCCAACAAAGTTTCATTTAAAGTCTAAGATGAAGACGTTGATCCAAATGGAACATTTATCAGATTATAAAACCATCCAAAAATAGAAATTCATGAAAATATATAGAACAGTTCACTAAATGCCACACAACTACATGAGCAGCATTATCTCTGAGTTTAGCTTGTTTGCTATCTTAATAGGTTTTTATCAGAGATGTGACAGTTTATGGTTTGGGATTTGGTTCTGAGTTAACATCTACTTACATCCCCACACCTACCCTTCTGCTTCCTGAGTGAAACACATTTCTTTTTATTTTCTTCACTTTATTGCCAACCAAAAATAGGCAGTTTACACAAACACTTTAATCTTCAGGATGTGAGTGTGGTGGTTACACATTATTATTCATATATAATCCAAAATTTTCCATTTGCCATCACACACAGGGTGCAGCAAGACAGGTAACCCAAACCAAGAGATTGGAAAATAACAGAAAGGTCTGGGCATGCAGTTGTGGTTGAGCAGTTTGATTGTACATACATGCTTGATTCTTTCTTTCTTTCTTTCTTTCTTTCTTTCTTTCTTTCTTTCTTTCTTTCTTTCTTTCTTTCTTTCTTTCTTTCTTTCTTTTTTGGCATTCAGTGATCCAAATTTGGTGGTTGGGCTTCATCCAGCTGCCACTGGAATGTACATGCATATTGTACTTATGAACAAAGGACTCTGATACATGTCCTTTGTTCATAAGTACAATATGCAGAGAACACATCAAATGGCAGGATCAAATGGAATGCTAAGAATGGTCCCAAACATTGTGTATCTGAGGATAGTGCCAGTACACGTGGGTCTGATCACAACATTTATCAGGAGAGAACATTTCTACATGCAGCAGAAACTATGCACTGCATGCTTTGACTTGACAGGCTGCTCTCCTTTAATCACATGCTGCAGCTCTAAAACCTAGTGAGAGCGTTACATGTTTGCTGTTGTTATGCTGCTTCTCCTCAGCCGTTGTAGATGAAGTTCAGCACCCTGCATACACCCGACGAGCTACAAAAGAGCAAACCCACAACACAAATAAGAGAACACTTTTATTTATCATTTACCAATGCAACCCGGTGGCTTGAGACAGATGTGCTACAAGTTGCGAATGCAGCCTTACTTTGAAAGGCTGCGATCTGCAGGTCACAGATGCAGTGGCATCTGTGACCTGTGACCTATAACAGAACAATCCAAGGGTGATGTTTGTTCAGAGGAGCGTGCAGAGAGTCCTGGGAAAAGCTGAGACAAAGTGAACATTCCTCAAACAAGATAAGAGCACGTTGAACAAATTCTGGAAATCAGTGCAATAAATGGTTTATTGGTCGGCAAGGCAAAACAGTCACAGCTGAAGAGTTAAGACGTGTGAGGTCACACCCTGAACAGACAAATTAAAGAGATCACACGGTCCCTGCCAATCTTAGCAGATCTGGGAACAATACGGAAGCCTGCATACTGACTGCAATCATCTCTGTTGGATCAACCAGTAAACATCTTCACCTGTTACATAAGACAAGTCATGGAAAGGGGAAGAGTTGACAGGATTTTGTGACCTTAAAGTCGCAGTTATAGAATGTAATTTTTATAAAGAATATGTTTGTTTTTTTTACTTATTAACAGCTGATATGTTATGAGACAGTTTGTGAAAAGATTGATGCCCGCCACCTCCTCCCTGAGCTACTATTGCTGTCTGGAAAAATGCAGCACGTCTGACCAAAAACAACCAATCACAGCCAGGAGGAGGGTCTTAGTGCTGTCAGTCAGTCTCCTGTATGCAATGCTAAATATGCTAATGGTGGAGAAACAACTTACCGTCAGGGCAGCCATAAAATTTCTTTACTCTTAAATAAACAAAAAAAAAATAAATAAATAAAAAAATGTTATACAAGCAAATTTATATGGAGTTTTGTCATTTTACAGAAAAGGGCAACTTATTTATTTTTCAGTCCAGATACATCTGTATTTATTTCTAAGATTGACTAAGTACAAAGATACTTATCTGTCTGTTTCTAAGCCTTTCTGATTGTGAATATCCTGAAAAGAAATTTAGCTTTGAAATATATTTATGTTTTCCTTCTCGGTCTCTGTGATAACCGTGTTATCATCAGGATATGGGCCCTATCTGTTATATGGGTCAAAAGCATAAACACACAGAATGATGACTTCAACCGAAGCGTTTCCCTGCAACACAGTGTAGACAGCAAGGGGTCATTTCATCCCTTCTTACTTTTAAAAGCCAAAAATTGATATTTAAAGTTATTTCAAATGAATAACCTTTTATCAAAAATGTGAATTTACAATCTATATTAGAGTAGGAGAATTTAAATAAATACATCCTTACTGTTATTCATAGCATCAGTAGTAAAGAAAAAAATAAATGCTCTCTGTTGTGAATTAGAAAACAAACAAGGTCTTGTCCTGGTTAGAAATGAAAAAAATAAAAAATAAAAATAGAGCCCAAATAGCAGCTTTGTCGTTTTTCCATCCGAAGTGTTCCTCAGATTCTATCAGGACAGTGAGGTCTGCAGCTCTGCATTGCTGATTCCTGTGATTGCTTCCCGTTCCTTAATGGCCAGACATATAAACTCTATAATCTGTTGTCAAAGACCCATGCAGTAAACAAACATATGTCGCATCAGCGCTGACATTTGACTAAATAAAGGATGTAGAAATACGGTTGAAAACCCAGAACGCTCCGAAGGGGGAGATGCTTAAATTAAATGGCAACCCAGCAGTGACGTTGTAAAGAAAAAAAAAAAAAAGACAGCAAACAGGGTGCGGCAGAAAGGATATTTAATCATGAGAATTATGAGTTTCCTTGGAACATAGTGCTATTTTATAGCTCAATCAAGTGACTGTTACCTTCAATTCAGTGCTTCATTTGTGAATAAAACTGGAACGCAAATAGCTGTATGATACAAAGGGTTAACTGAGACCAACACGGATATTGGAAAGTAAACGCAACACACGTAGGCGCTCAAGTGTGAAAATACCAATTCATACTAATATGTTACTTTGAAAGGCTTTATGTGTCATTTATAGGTGTGTTAAGCGCGTCGAAGGCGTCTTACCTATCTATTTCCGCACTGTGACGAGCTCTTTAGAAGTTGTTGGAGCTATTTTTTCTTTTTTTCTTTATCCATTTGAATTTTGTTACTTTATTTTTAAATTTCTTTTCTTTGTATTATTTACAGAGTTTATTTGTTAGTCCATGGGCCAGAGGCCAAAATTTGACATTTTTGTCCATCAGAGTGGCAAAGTCTATCAATATTTTTTGAAAAGATACATGTCTCTAGTTAATAGTTTGGTATGATAGCCCTTCCAAAATGGTGGCTGAGTCATAGTTATCAGCTCATGAAGTAAGCAACCCCTGTGGAAAAATTCTGTATTTTGAGACTGGTGTATCTCTGGTTTAGGCTCATGGTATGGGCATTTGTCAAAGGTCTATAATGCAATATTTGGTATCATCTTAAAGGGGACACTCTTGGCTTTCATTTGAATCAGGTTTTGGGTCTCTCTAACCAACACAGAGGTCATCAGAGGTTGTTAAACCAAAAATAATACACATTTTTCCACACCTTTTGACCAAACTAGATATATTTCTTTCATCCCAGTGGTATCCAGGGACATCAGGGACACAAGAGTTAATGACTAAAATACTCAACAGAGTCTAAGGAGTCATAAAATGTATGATAAGCCTACACTGTCTCGCTATGGGAGGCGATTATGAGCTGTAATTTGAAGTTACAGACTTGGGCTATAACCTTAACTGGTGTGTATGTTGGGGGTTTAGTGGGGGTTTGTTTAGCATGTCACTTTTGTCTAGTTTGTTAGTTATAAAAAAGTTAATCAGTAATAGTAGAAATGTGCACTTACATAGACTTTAGGATGCTGTATTAACCTATTTATCAGATTTTGTGAGTTTTTCCATCATGGGCTACACAATAGTAGCCCAGGATGGCCACACATAGCAGAATGAAGGAGGATACCACCCTCATTAAATGACAAATTCTGAGGTAAAAATATAAAAAATATTATTTTCAGATGCTTAACCTACTATTAACAGCATAATTCAGATTATTGTATTACTTTTCTGCCAACAGATAAGCTGAGCTATAATCCACATCCAGCATTCTTACGTAGGTATAAAGTAATATCAGTATGCTTATTATAGTAAGTCTTGCCATCACCTTTTAGTTTTTGAACAACTTTCATTCCACCAATGATCCATGCAGACTATTATTCAACATCAACTGATTCTTCCGACTGTCTTGCAAGAGGACACTTGTTAGAGTTATTATGAACACGAGAAAAGGCCATTGGTCTAGTGGATGACCAAAGACTTCTTAAATCTGAAGGTCTCTTCTTTGTTAAACTATTATGATGCACTCAAAAATATTTCAATCTGTCTTCTTTCCTTTTATTAGATAGCTAAAACAGTGGCGTAAAAGAGTTACCCCACTATTTTTGAAGCTTAGGAATGTTTTTATAGTGTCATGGAATGTGGTTGTTAGTAATTATTTTTCTAAATGACCTGTTCTGAACTTTTTATAAGCTTCCTCTCCAGCATGATGAGCTTACAGCAAATCACTGACTGTTTAGTTATACAATGAATCCGGTGAAAAGACTGACTATGTCTGATTGAGGCTTACCCAGCTTTTCTCCATAAGTTCTACAAAGGAATATCTGTCCATCTCTATCCTAGACTTCTGTAGGCTATAATGTCTCACACTTTCTGTGGGCTCATTGTCTGTCATGTTCCTAAAGGTGTCTGCTGGTGACGGACCGCTGCTTTCCCATCATCATGTGAATGACTGAATGTTGTGGGAAGCATGACTCTGCACTTGATAAAGTGCTTTACAAGTACAAGTGCCAGTAGCTGTCCTTGTATAGCACCCCGTTATACAAGTACAGGTCATAATGTTAGGTGGAAAAAATGTAGCAATAGTTTCCCTTAGAACTGAGTCTCTCAGGGTCCACTGCCCTGCATGTTTTAGGCGTTTCCCTTCTGCCACACACCTGACTTTCAGGTGTAGCACATTGCATGCAGAGGAAATCATGCATTAATTTGAATCGGGTGTTCTGGAACAGAGACATCTAAAATATGCAAGGCAGTGATCCCAGAATCAAGCAACACTGATTGAAATCAAACAATGCAAAACGTGGACGTTTTACTCTAAAAGTGCCAGTTCATTAAAGGCAGAACAAGTATGTGTAATAGAAGACTAAAATGTTTTTCTTTTTTTTCTCAAACAGATGCTCTGAAAACCAAATCACGGTCCAAGACGGAAGCTTAACAGTCGATGTTGTCTGCAGCAATGGATCAAGACACAGATATTTTCTGTCGCTGCCAGTTGTTTGCTTCTTAATACCTCTGTGTTCCAGAGGTTTGTAGTGATTTGAATAACTGTTTAACAGTTTTATAAGCATGACAACTTCTGCCTGTTAAAAGAATGTAGTTACATATGTTCAAAAACGAGTAGTAATCGTTACATTTCCTTGAATAACCTTTTGGAAAAAGAGGCACAAACAAGACTATTTTTACTGCACTGAAGTTTTTTCTTTTGAGTATTATTGCTACTCTTACTTCAGTAAATTGATTGTACATTTAACGAAGTAGTTTTCAGAGAAACATCAGACTCTTAGATTTATTCCATGTATGATCTATTGTTTATTCAAATTTGAACATACTTAGTTTACGTTTTATACATGTTACTGTTAACATCCCGGTATTTTGTATTAATAAACATGGTTATTTTAATTGAAAAGTTCGTCTACTCTGAATTTGAATTGAGACAAAAAACTTTAGCTGTCCAGTACAACAATTTTGCATGCACTGCGCATTGTCCACCAGATGGCGCCTCGCGACTTTATATTTGTGAACATCAACGATGAAATATATTTTTTTATGCATATCCCTAAATATTTCTGCAACATCACACCAGTAAGATAAAGTATTTGACTGTAGCACTTTAAAAGCTTTAAAAATTATATTGCAGGATATAATTATTTCATGTCTGCTGGAGAAGCCCCGTTTATTGCTACAAGAGGAATAAAAGGGGGAGAAATTACATATCAAACCATAAAAATATAATACTTTGACAAGACGTTACAATAACAGTTTATTAAATTTATTCAACAAAAGCATTGGCAGTCTCTGTTTCCGTGTTAGACTTGTTGCTGTGGCAGCCATGGACAGGAACAGCGGGACAGGTGAATTTGGATTACCGTAACCATAGTGAGAGAGAAGAAGTGCTGTCAAGCTGAGTCAGACGGTGTTTAAACTGCAAAGAAGGTTTGCTTTCAAAATAAAAGTGCTACCATATCACTGCCATAAATATAAACAGCATTAGTCCTATTTTGAAAATCTAATACGGAAATAACAACGCTAATTAAGTTCCTTTGACTAAAAACTCCGTCATCGAAGCCTTAATGATTCTGAAACAACAGAAAACTTTAAAGTAGCTTAATTCAGTCTAAGCGTCACCTCCAGCCTCGGTATGTAAAACCTTGTATTCTGAAGTGAGAAGAAGTTCGGGACAGCAAAGTTTGGACGTGTCCTGTTAACGTTGGGCTGCTTGGAAGTTGAACCAAACTCTTAACGATGCATATGCTGGCGTCAAACGGATCCATCATGGACCTGAACTCCGAGTGGGTGAAAGTTAAAGCTCACTACCGTGGGTGAGTGATTCTCCGTGGGATGCACCCGGAAAGCTGTCATTATTTATCCGAGCCGAGGTGGCGGGGGGAAGCACCGAGATTGTGTTATGGGTCAAACTGTACCCTCGTCATCTTTGGCTCACGCTCAGTGCTTCCGCCGCACACCTTACCGGCGGGACTCTCTCAGCTGTACAGAGGAAAACTAGTTCCAGCTTGGAGAATGGTTGCACAAATGTCTGAAACTCGCAATTCTTTATTTAGCACGTATGTCAGAAGGTAATTGTGTCGTATTTGTTGTCTTGAGGTGCGCTCACGGCCCATTATGCCAAGGCTTTTTGGTCTAAACCATAAAGGTCAGATGAAGTTGAGTGTGACGCAATTTTGTAATCAGAAAAAGTTCAACGCAAGGCAAAGACATATTCTCCTGCATCGGTGTTCATTTTGGCTGATGGAAGAGGGTCTTCTCATACAGCTGAGGCCAAAATGATTCCTAACCCCAACACAGCTATACATTCAAAATTATTTTTTTGATAGAAATTGACCCATGGAAACTGCCTGAAGATGAGACAATTTACAGGAGATGTCATTGTTTAGTTACATAAAAAAGGCATGTCAAAATCTATTCATACCCCTTCTCAATAACCAAAAGAAAACTCTTTACTAACTTGAGATCAATGCAACATAATTGCTGACGGTTTGCATGGTTCCACATCTTTTTTTTTTCATTGCTGTTCATCTTTAGGGAGAGTTTGCACCTAAAGCCTCTTGGCCATGACCCTAATCTTTAGCTTCCTCAAATTCAAAAATACTTTATTGATCTCTAAAAGAAATTACTTCTTTTTTTTGTTTGTTTTACTACAGATTTTGTATCAGATTTAAGTCAGTACTCTGACTGGGCCACGCCAAAACATTATTATTTAATACAGTTATTCCAGGCAACATTCAATAAATAATCTTTTGATGAATGACTTGTAATAGTTCTCTTCTTCTGTCTATTACTGTATGCATTTTTTTCTCCTCTAGAAACAGTGACAGGTGGTAGTCTACCTTTAAATTAAAAATACATTCATCTTCTATTCTTTTTCCAGACAGTAATTCCTGAAAACTCAGCTCTAAATCATTTCCAGGCATGGATGGATGTCACTCAGTGTTAAAGCGCTTTAGTGTCACTTCAGTAGATTTTGGGATTACATGTTGCCCTTAAAACACAAACTGACAACCTGGTTTATTTCCTCATGAATTCTCCTCATCTTCTGGTAAATCACAACTAGCCATCATAAACTCTCTTCCCCTGAACAGGAAAAAAGGAATGATATTGTGGATAGGCTCATGTCACCATATTCAATCCTTCAACCACAATAAACACTAAGTAGATAAAAAGTTGTTGGCGCTCTGAATATACCACTGAACAGGTTCTGAGCTGATAGATATGGGCTGTAAAAGCATCTCATAATGTGGAGATGCTTCATTTGTGCGTGTTACACATCTACCTGCTGTATTCACATGTAAATGAAAGCACTCTTTAGCTCTGCAAATGTTATTAAAGGGCGTTAAACCGATCAGTCTCGGAGGGGCTCTGTTCTCTTGGATTCTGAACCTGATCTACCAGAGTGGCTCTTGTGTCTGTGTAAGAATGGAGAGCTGCTTATTGTTGTTCAGGATGCAGAAGTCTTAATGAAGAAAACACACAAGAGGTCCCACCAGCATGTGTCCCTGTGGACCTGTGTGTGTGTGTGTGTGTGTGTGTGTGTGTGTACTGTTTGACACTTGACAACATGCTTTCTTTAAACCACATGTTGTAAAAGAAACTCAGTATTTTTTCTGTTCTCAGAAGACAGTCACTTTTCTTCCTGTGGTCCCTCTGCTTCAAGGTTCGAACTCCAACAACTCGTCCTCATCACATCCCCGTCACACCTACATATCTGCCTGCAGTGCGGTTAGTTAGAAAGCTAAATGCCGAAACATTGACCTCTCATTAGATGTCCAAGACAAATGGTAGAAATGAAAATGCGCAAAAGTTTCAGATCATTAAGAAGTGAGCGCAAGCTTTTGCAAAGCTTGGGTTTTGTTGTTTAACATGTATTTTGGTGTTGAGCATTTTTAAAAAGGAAGATTGCCTTTTATATTAAAACAAGATTGTTGGTTTTGCACATAACGATTGAGTTCTAAAAAAAAATCTCTTTCTAACATCTTGTAGAACTAAAGCTCTGTTGAACTACAGCGGTCTGCTTCATCTGCACATTTAATTAGTTTTATTTACACTGAACTGATTTCAGACTGTAGTTTGTTGGCCAAAGTTGGTATACATTTTTATTTATTTATCTGTTTCATATTTTCTTTGATGCACTAAACATATTGTGTGATTTTGTGCTTGTATGTGAATATATTTTTTTACTCTAGTGACTGTTTATACAGGAAAGAAAGCAAAAAAGAACCCCTCTGTTTCGAAGGTACATATTTGGCCAAATCAAAGTAAAGAAGAAACAGAAAATATGGAATATCATCTGTGATATTGAGATATTTAAAAATACATATTGTGTTATAATTCTTTGCCAATATCGACCACCGTTGGTCTAAATGAGCCTGCATAATTCAGTTCAACTCAATTAGGTTTATTTGATAGGGACTAATGCACATTAACATTGACAAACTGAATAACACAGCATTATCATGCTTGTATCATGGTGCTTGTGTGCTAATTTGCAGCATTTGTCCCTAGATGGGCTTTTCTGAACAATATATCTGAAAGCTATTAGGAAGTCAAATGGTATTAGCAATTTAAAATGATAAAACATGGTGTTGACAACATATGCAAAATCATAAATATAAAGCAAGAAAATGTAAAAAAGAAACATTTAAATATGGTTACATTTATGTTTTTGATGTAGCCAGAGTTTTGTTTGTTTTTTGAACATACTGAAACGGTATTTTCTTTATATTGGGAGATTGGCTGATGGATGTGAAACCAATCTTATCCTCCAATTTTTATCTACGTGCTAAAGGCCTGAAAATCAGCCACTTTTTAAAAGAGATCAGTGATTGGCCAGAAAATTGCAATGTGTGCACCTTTAATTCCAGTATCATTAAACTATTGATGTAAACATCATTAATCACACTGATGAGGCTGGCTGAGTCTTTAGACCTAAATCAAGTTTTCCAGAATAAATGACTGTTTTGTGATTCTGATCATTGTAGTGCCGTTTACTCTGACATTTATTTTAAAGGGACAGTATTATGTGTTTTCCAACTACATGGAATCATTTTATAGCACATTCAAGTAACTGTTGCCCTTAATTGTCAGTTCCACAGGAGCGCCACAGGGCGCTGTACTCTCACCGTTCCCTTTCACTCTCTACACTTCAGACTTCCAGCACAAGTCCGACTTCTGTCATTTACAGAAATACTCAGATGACACTTCAGTTGTTGTCTATTTCAGAGATGGACAAGAGGCTCATGGACTGATTAATGTCATGGTGTGGGAACAATCCTCAATTTGAACGACAAAAAAAGATTGGGGCAAAGAGTCTAAGGACTTGTTTGCTTTTTGTCTTTTTACATACGAATTTCGATGAATCAATCATTCAAATATTAATATAAAATAAGATGAGATACTTTATTCATCCCCAAAGGGGACAGGGGATCATTTGGTTTGTCCCAGCATAGTACATGTGCATGCCTAAGTTTTTATCAGGTTACATGTTTCCAAATATTGCATGTTCTTCAAAGAACTGCATCGTACTGTTCAATATGTAGCTTATGTTTTATTAATGTTTGCTTTTTCAGTTTCTTCTCTAAAATTGAGTTTAACAGCAACACAACTTTTATGTACCTTGTAAATAGTGCAAAAGGAAAAAAAGATGAACAAATAAAAGCAACACCGTGGTATATTTGCTGTTGTGCTGCCATTGTATGATTTTTCAACTGACTCAGTAAAGCCTCTTGAATGCTCCACCCAGAGTTGGGGTCTTACATCTTTATTTTGTGGGTCAGAAGCTGGAAAGTTTGTGAATCACTGTTATGGAGGACGTCTGCGTAAAGAGGACTTCAAGGCCTCCTCAGAATGTCCTTTCTTTAAATGCTGTTGTGTTTGTGATTTAGACATAATCTCCACCTGACGGTGCAGCCTGGAATGTTTGTGTTACTCGAAGGACATGTTCCCAGAAACGTCCAGCAGTTTCTGCTTTTAAAGTAACACCTAATGCATACTTATAGTAAATTCAGTCACAACTCAGCTGATCAGACCTGTGTGTGTGTGTATCGTTGTATAAACCACTAGAGGACCACTTTCACAATATTTACCAACAAAGGGAAGTGATTTGTGGAAAGTGACCTTTTCCTCACTTCTTTTGCAGTTCTACTGCACTCTACTAGTGAGGTTTAGAGGTATAATGTGAATAAAGTTTTGATTTGATAGGGTTAGGGATAGACTAGTAATGGTGAGGGTTATAGAAAATGCCTGCATTAGGCATAAATACAGTTACTAAAATGAATAGAGGTCAATATAAAGTCCACAGTTTGTATAGAAGTACAAGTCTGTGTGTGTGTGTGTGTGTGTAGGGGCTGTAGGTGATGTCGCCCAATAATGCTGAAGTTAATTCCATCGGTTTCCTATAATCCTCCTTTTTGATTCATGCTGAACACACTGACCCCTTCCTTTGTGACTCGTGTCCAGATGAATCTCATCTTGGCCAAACAGAGTATTAGCCACATTGTTCCACTTCCTGGATTATTCTCTCTGCGTAAAGTTTTCCTAGAATTTACTGTTTTCTGCAGAGAATATTGCTGTAAAAACTAGAAGAGCACATATTTAGTGAAAAGCAGTATTTGTCGCACATTAGGCTAACATTGACTTTGGGAGCTTGTGAGTAGAAAACATGGATGAAGTTATGAGTCTGACGAGATGCTTACTGTCTGCTTCAGCTGTTAGCACAGAAGTAGCGAGAGAAGCAGAATGAGTCACAGGGCTGTTTTTAGTTAACATAGTGGGACTGTTTATATTTATTACTAAACACCTTTAGCTAAATACTTGTTCACATGCAGAGTTTGTGATGTGCTGACATGATGAGCCTCCATAGCTGATCATCCAGGATCTGAGTTGTGCTGTTCCTCACTACAAAACTCTAGAAATGACTTCATTGGGAAAAATATGTTGCTAGTCACTTAAACCTACAGGTTAAATTACGTTAGCATACTTTAAAGGATCCAATGAAGCTAACTAGCTGGAAGTTGCCTCCTGTGGAAGGACAGTTGGTTGTTTCCACTGTGGTCACATGCTTGCTGAGGAGGAAGGGTAGCTCAGTGACTCAATGAAACTGGATTATTACTGAGTGGAATTAAATTAAATGTGGTTTAGGAGCTGACTTGGACCAAAAGCTTCCTGGTTACTGGTCATGGAGCGGGAAGTGATCTGTGTTATCAGGCTTCAGGCTACGCAGGCATTGTATCTACCTATGCTGCCCTCTGCTGTGGGTGTGTCATCTTAATTACCTCAGATTGTGGGATACATGCCAGGTCTGTGTGGTTAGAATAAAAAAAGTGGAATTTGAGAGAAAAAAAAATCAAACAGATTTCAGAGTCCCATCAATGCTGGCAGAAAGTAGGAAGACTATATATTTTCCCTTTAATACAGAAAGTTTACTTCTCTAGAAATATCTCCAGGCTTCAGTCATTGTTGCTGTTGGTCTTCATCAAGACAACATTTTAAAAACACGTAGACAAGTCTGTCTGCTGCAGTGTGGAACACGAACCCTGAAGAATGCAACTATGGGACTTCTTCAAGATGGGGGGCAGCGAATGGGGTGGGGTGTTTACCCTGAAAAGCTTTGGCTTCCAGCAGCAGCACAAGTGTGATGGATGAGCATCTGAAGCAGAGGCACATAAGGGATGACAGAAAAGAGAGAAACTCTAGACTCTAGGAAGTTTGACAAGTTGTATCTGTCTGAAGAAACTGTTAAACTGTTACTGCTCAGACTTCGTATTAGGGGTGTCCTGGTGTGATATTGATATTGCAGCCTAGACTACTGGCTGTTACCAATACTGCTCTGGTCCAGTATCTGTACTAGGGCTGTGTAATAATATCGATTTTGCGATATATATCAATATTTTCTTTCCTAGAAAAAAATCGATATTCATCCGCAAGTATCGTAACATCCAACTGTCACCTTGCTCACTCACTGCTTGCTTCGCCGGGAGAGTGATTAGGTCATCAGGCTTAGAGTGATTCCTTCAGATGTTAAGTGTCAAGGTTAAAAAGGTATCAAACTATTCAGAGCAGGTTATTGGTGCACTTTATTTACTTTACAAATGCATGTAAGCTACAGTTTGTACTGTTTCAATTAAAAGAAATATGTTTTCTCACCACTTCTTTGATTCATTTTGTCCAGCTGTCAACTTTAAGTCTGTGTCCATGTCCAACCAGAGCCAGGTATTATAGAGTTGGATTGAATTAATTTAACTGAAAACTGATTAAAAGCACCAACTAAACAACAGTCACAAAATGTCACCAAAATCACTCTGTCCCTCTAAAATCTTTCAGAAAATCACAAAAGTGTATTGAATTGTATCATTTGCTGAATATCGCAATATATATCGTGTCGTGAGCAGAATATCATGTATCGTATCGTGATTATTGTATCACTACAGCCCTAATCTGTACCTACTTTTATTACTTATTTTGTTTTGTGAAATTTTAGAAAAGGCTTGATCAAGCAATATTACTGAGAGAATAGTCAACATTATGTATGAAACAAACTGATCCATTTGTTATTAACCAATGTCTTAAATAAATTTAAAACCTAAACAGAATAGTTGGGTGCTTCTACATGATTGGAACAAAAAAAAAGAAAACAAAACTTTTTGTCTATACTTCCAACTGTTTTAAACTTAAGAGTCCACAGCTCCAGTTTCACTGACTGTGCCCAAAACAATGCAATCTTTATTAAAACAATATCATAACCAAATTAAGGGTAAACAAATCAACGTATCACTGCAGTCCTTAAAGTGTGACTAACTCCTAAGTCAACTTTTTTTGCTGATGAACTGCCTAATGAGTTGTTTTTGGTTCTATCCTTATGTTTCTGCAGGAATTTTGATTTTTTTTTTTACATAAATTTGTTTAGTTCCCTTTGGCCAGTTTGGAGCTGGAGTAGCGAGTGTTGCCATGGTGAGCACTGATGATGGCATTACTCAGTGCTACAAATGTGTGATTTATTTGCTATGCGCAGTGTAAATGGGTCTCTTCTGCTCTGACTGTGATTGAGGGTATAATAATAAAATGCTCTAATCTTTTATCATTTGTATTTTAACCAAAGATGAATGTTTTCATTTGAGCTGAGTATTATATTAGAAACAAGAACATATCTGACTTGATTAGCTCAGTACGATGAGCTTTGTTTAT
Source organism: Poecilia mexicana (assembly GCF_051168715.1). NCBI lineage: Eukaryota > Metazoa > Chordata > Actinopteri > Cyprinodontiformes > Poeciliidae > Poecilia > Poecilia mexicana. The sequence continues at coordinate 7,437,284 of NW_028263376.1, read as the reverse complement.
GGCGACAACCGAGGCGGTCTGTATCTGAATGAATTGGGAAACATTTGCTGTATCAGTAATGAAGCACCTTTAGTTGATCTCTGCAGTTATACCTTTAAGCCAGAGTGTGGTGTTTACGTGCTCGATGGCGCTCTACATTCACCCAGGTGGGTGTTAAACGGTGAGGAGCAATGCCTGCAGAGAGGCTCACCATTTCTGCTCCACCTTGACAGAGTCCAACTGATATTTGCCATAAACACACCCAGAAAGCTGTCTGACACACTCGGGAGACCACTCGCTGCAGCTCAGACAGATTCCACTCTAGTGCTGGGTGTGTGTTCGGCCCTGTCTCCATGTGGACGTTGGTACTGATCAGCTGCATTGTTGAATGTCAATACAAGCTGCAGAACAATCCACAGTCAGTCCCCAACAGAACTCTGAGTGTGGATGTTGAAACTGAACATTTGCACCCTTATTTAGAAAAGTCCTTGGCTGATAAGGGTACATGAAGGCCACAACCGAGATGAAATTCAGACAACAGAGATGGTAAATGCATTGTTTATGACCTTTGAGTTCAACACTGTGCTCATTTTATAGCCTCAGTGTTTTAGAGAGGGTAAAGTCTTGGTTGCTGATTCGTAAACCGGAAAAGTGACTAACATATTTGTTGTCAGAAATGTGGTGTGTGTGTATGTGAGCTAGATCTAGTGGCTTGGAAGAATAAATATCATCCTATTTACTAGTTCAGCTAACCTTTTCTTTAAGTGGGATTGTGAGGGAACATTGTTAGTAGTCAGCATCTCACCTGTAATAAAGTCAGAACATGCCTCAGCAATGTTCTGACTGTCTCAGCACCACAATACATTAAAGATCTACTGCTGTTGCTGTATCAACCTTCCAGACCCCTCAGGTCTTCTGGTTCTGCTCTGATTTAATTTTCTTTTTTCTTTTTAGGCAGACCTGTGAAAACACAGTTGCAGTAATCAATGAGACTAAAGATAAATGCATGGAGGAGTTTCTCTGGATCTTGCTGGGAGCTAAAATCATACCAGTTTCTTCAATCAGTGAGGATTGAACAGCCTCAGTCCTCACTGATTGAGGCTGTTCAGTCCCAGTCCCCTGAGTTTCCTGTGGAAACAAACGAAACATAGCCAAGTTCTGCTGTCGTACGTCTTCGATTTGATTTCACTAAAGGTTTAAGTGATCTTCGTCGATCATGAGACTGTGAGAGCCATCATAGTTTGAAGCATGCAGCACTGGATCTTGTTGTTATTTTTGCTGTATTTGTTTACATGCTTGATAAAAATGATAAACAAGACAGCTGTAATGAGTGGGCCTTTCTGAATACATCATTTCTCTGTAAGCCTGTTTGTGTGTCCTTGCCTTGTAAATGCCTTGAGGAAGCATCTGAAGCATTAAGCTTCATTGAGTCTTTGCCATATTTCACATTATCAAGGAGAAGTTTTGTCTGCATTGAGTAATAATGAAGGAATTTACCCTTTGGTTAGAATTATTGCGTTAAGATCCAGTCTTTAACATCTTCTGTTTGTGTGGTTTCAGGTTGATGTTGATCACTGACTTGGCTGCCACGGTAAGCTTCGTGGAGCTGTGTGAGGAAGTGAGAACAATGTGCAGCGTTGCTAAGCAACAGCCCATCACACTCAAGTGGATCGATGATGAAGGTGAATGAGCTTCATGGTCAGATTCCATATATCTGTTTGACTTCTGCTGAGTTTGTATATTCTCTTTTGAGTACTTCTGCAAACTGAAGTCGTCTTCCTGGGCTTCCTGGACCGGCCGTTTCACAAGTCATCACCATCACAGTGCACTTGGAAATTATTTTATGTCTTGCATCTAGAATTATACTAAACTTGTTGACCCATCACAAAAATAAGACTTCAGACTCAACTTGGACTCAGACTTCTGGTCTGAGACGCAAATCTTGGTACCAGTTTTATCTTAATCTAAAACTTGTTATTGATACTTAACAAGTTTTAAGTATTTGCTAAGTATTCATCTTTATTGTGTGTTACAGTTTAATCTATCATCTCCTGCCCCAGCCTACTCTGAATGTACCAGTTTCTCTCTGTGGATTACCTCAATTGCATGCCCCTGTCTTGCTGCCCTTAAAGCTCTCAGGTTCTCTCCAGTCCTCAGCCAGATCGTCTGCAGCCCTGCCTCAGCCTTCAAGCCAGCTGTTCTCTTAGTGATTTGCTTGCCTGCCTTTGGAAGATTAGGGACTGTTTTTGACCCTGCCTAAGTCGTTGCCCCTTAGAGTCTGTCGGTTGTATGCCTGTTTGGATTGCTTTGTGTTGTATGACTCCTGCTCTCTGTCTGACTAGCCGTTTGAATTCTGGATTTTGTATTTAGTATTTGGATTCTGGAGTTTAGATGTGGATTAGATTCTGGATTTGTGTGGACCAAGTTACCCCTCATTTCCACTAGAGGAACTTTGAGTTTGTGTATTCTTCTCTGAGGACTCCCAGGATTCTTCAGAGTACCCTAAGGTGGAACAAAACAAAACAACACCATAACATGATGCTGCCACCCCCGTACTTCACAGTATTTTTCCTTCAAATGTGACCTGTTTGTGTTCACAGGAGACCCTTGCACTATTTCCTCTCAGATGGAGCTGGAGGAGGCTCTTAGGATTTACAGCAGAAGCAAGACATCTGGACTGCTGCTGCATGGTGAGTTCCTTCCTCAGCTGCTTTCAAACTGGACATTAAGACATTTTGTCTTGGAGCATCATAAAGATCTGGAGGCAAATTATCATTAAATCATAATTTCAAAACATCTGTTGCCAAAAAACTCCTCTTGTTTCTAACCATGTAATAACATCCAGACTGGGGATGTAAACAAATAATTGACTTACAATGAATTGTCAATAAATTGTTTATTGGGTTAAAATTAATTTCATTCAATTATTTGGAATCAGAATTTACATTGCTGTTTGGCTTATGCAGTTATTACTGATTATAACTAATCATTATTGATTAATAAAAATAAATTATTTAGTTTAAGTGGCACCTATCCTGCAGCCACCCCCACAGCATTATCTAACCATTAAAAAAAAAAAAGTATATTTCTCATTTTGTGAAATGATCTTTCCCTTCTACTGGTGCCCAAAGGCCTATTTGTATTAAATTTGTGATTTTTCCCCCCTTCTTTTTTTGTTTTGTTAATAATCAAATAATCAAAAGTTTGTGGTCCAACCTGATCCTCAGTAGATGACAGCCAAACATGTTAGACCAGCTCTTTATTGTCTCTAGCATGTTACTATGAAATAAAATAACAGTGAAATAATCACTATTTACTGAAAACATTAAAAATAACAACTGATTCTTGAAATGTTCATTTGTATAAATATGTATTTTACGACACTTTAGTTGATTAATCTGTGGCACGTAAGGCCTTCCACACCTTACGCACTGGGTGAATTTAATCATGTTGTATTTACTGATGCGACATGTTTAGATGTTTCTTCCAGTTCTTCTACTTTCTTGGCAACTTTAGCCTTTCAATCAAAGCCTAATTTCTTCTATCACTTTCCAGGAAGAAAATCAGTATTGTTTTAAAGAACTATAAGAGTATCAATAAATCTTATCCTGGTCTGTAACTAATGTTTACATTTTTATATTTGTTGCTGCCATTACATATAAGTCACTCTTGCTTTTTAGAACTTGAGTGCAAAATAAATCAGTAATGTGTTTGTTTGGAGTGTAACCTCTGAAACTCTTTTTGTCTCTTCTAGTTTTCCCCAGCGCTCCAGAGCAGCCAGGCATGCCCTGCCCTGGAGAAGACAGTAAGAGGATTCTTTAGCCCTCCTTTTCACATTTATTTCAACTTTGCACAGTTTTTTTCAGCTGCAGCTGAGAGGCAGCCAATCATAGAACTGTGTAAATGTCAGCAGTATGTGCTTGGGACTTGATCAGAGATAACATGCAGGTCATGCAGACTGTTCAGCTCCTAAAGCAAGTAACAAAGTGACCTAATATGTGGATATTGCCGGTTTTCCTTTGAACTTTCTCTGTAAGGTTCTATAATACTAAAAACTTTGGGTCATCTGACTTTACTCGTATATAAAATCCCAAGACTAAGACTGGAATATGCTCTGACCCATCATTTGAAGCTCCAACTATTCTGGAGACGAGGCTCAGTAGCAGGTTTATGTAAATTGACCGTTCTACCAGAACATTGAGGTCAGATACTGAATGACAGTGCCTGGCTCACAACCTTCAGTTGAATGCTTCCCAAAAGTGTTTTAATAAAAAGTTCAACGCAGGGTTTTGCAGTTGTTACTGATTATAATAGGAAGATTCCTCCACACTAAAGCCACTCATCATTGTCCTTATGGACCTTTTTCAGTTTCAGTGCTGAAACTGAAGGGACCGTCTACTGTCTCTCCACCAGAATGAAACGGCCCAGAATGTCTGGGTATCCCGAAGCATTAAGATTTTCTTTACCTGAACTAAACGCCTCGGCCCAACTCCTGACAAACAGCCTCATGTCATAATCCTCCTTCCAGCAAACTTCATACTTGACACGATGCAGTCGGGTTTGTGCTGTTCGTCTTGCAGCGGCCAAATCAAGATTCTCTATTAGAATCGCAGACAGAGACAGGATTAGTCAGAGAACATGTCTCCACTGCTCTGGAGTGCCTTGGCAGTGCAGAAACCATTTTATGAAGCTTTCTAATACATTTTCTTGAGGTATTGTGAAGGTGACATGACCTTTGGAGGACTGTATTGACTTTCTAGAGAGTTGGCAACCTCTGTGTCCTCTCAGCCCACTCTGATTCTATTCTACTACTACTTGGTGGTTGACCTGTTGTTGTTCCAAGTCACCTCTGTGTTATGACACCACTAAGATTTGACTGTGGCATATTTAGCAATGAGGAAAATTTAGCAAGATGATTTATTGGATTGGTAACATTTAATATTTTGCATTCATAGTACCAGCCTGGAATTCTGCTATGCCAGAGAGTGATCCTAATCTTTCCTGATGTTAGTAGAAGCAGTAAGGAAGTCTGAGATCTTATTTCCACATTTCTGCTGTATGCTTGAGATCGTTTCAGCTGCAGCTGGGAGACGCCCCATGACTCTAGAAACGGCTAACAATCATGTTAGCATGAAAGTGACTGGGATGCCTGTCGATTGTAGAGAGGTACTACTGGATTGGATCCATTTACACAGATACGTAAATATTGACCCAGAACAATCAGCCTCGGCTAAACCGTCTGCATCTATCTGTATGCAAGCAGAGAAATACAGCTCAGAGAAACACTGCAAACATTGATAATGAGTTTAAACATTGTCTTTCACTTTGACTTTGATCAGTGCAAAAAGATATAAAAAAACTGTGTAAAATGTTGTGATTAACAATGTTTCCAGCCTTCAGGCTTACAGATCAAGCACTTCTAGGCCATCAGATTGGGGTCTTTGTATAGAGAGGATAGGTCTGCGTCCTGTTATCCTTGTAATGTTAGAACATAAACATGAATTTCTAAAATGTTGGAAGTAACCTACTGTTTGTTTGATCAAGAACTGGTTTGTTCCAACAATGTCCTGAGGACTAGGCAATGAAATAACATTCTACGTAGAAGTTAAGCTAGTACTTAAATTATATTCAACACAATTTCCTTTGGACACTGCACATCGAAAATGACTTGGAGGAGCAAAGGGCATGCTGTAATTAAAAGCACCGGGTTTGGTCTCTGAGGGACATAAATGTGCTTATCCAATTTCATGGTGGCCTTCTTATCAATGTGATGTACATTCTGCAAGTTGAACAGTTGAACCTCAAACACCGGGATTCGCTGCAGTAACTGGCTTTCAAGATTACATTTTTAGAGAAGTTTAATTGCTAAGATCAGGGAAGCAAATATGGAATTTGCCATATTAACATTTGAAATGTTTTGGTTTGCTCCTACAAGAGGCAAATGTGAAACACCTGAATGAACAGTGAGCCTTGCAACTTCGTTGCGGGAACTCTGTGCATCTGGCTGTGTAGAAAGAGGAATGTAGTGACCTTGAACAACATGGTTGTTGGAGCCAGAAGAGCTCTGGTCTAATTTATCACACACACAACCAGCTTTCAGTAAACTGAAACAGAAATTATGAGATGAGCTGCAGATGCGTGGACAAAAATGGTTATAAGGAATGAAAATATATAATTACAGATTGAATGAAGTTGTCGGAGCTCTTAGCTGACCCTTTTTGGTTCAGGAATATCAGGAGTATACCTGTGGATGGATGGACAAGTTGATACACAGCAATGTAGAATCAGTACAGCTGTTGAACTGCGCGGATTCACTGTTGCTATGTTCCTCCCCCACTTTGTTCTCACACTATTTGCTTCACTCCCTCGCTGTCTATTTGCCATGCTAGCAACTTCCTACAGATTTTGAACCATACTCCTGGGTGTGTGTGTGTGTGTGTGTGTGTTTCTGTGTGTTGTATTTCATGGGGAACTGTCGGCTTTAGTGGAGACTTAACCTAGGTTTACTGGGTGAAGAGAAGAGTGTCGTTCTGTGGGTAGGTAATAAAGATTTTACTTTTATATTATCTGTGGCTCACTGCTGTGATTTTCTCTGTTATGCTTAATTTGGTTCCATACTTTGTTAATTAGGTGAATGAAGAGGTGAGGACAGGCTCGTCTTCTCAGGGAGGAGAATCAGGGTTCACAGGATGGAAAGATGAAGGAAGTCACAGCTGCTTATTTATTTTCACACGGTTTATTTTCAAGGCTAACTCAGATATTCTGAAACTATGCAGAACAAAAAAAAAAAAAAACAACGAACCCCAGATGTTTCCACAACTGGGTTTTATGCAGGGAATATTTTCAAGAAACTTGGTATTCTGAGTCTGGTATTCAGTTTTTCATTTTTATAAGCAATTTTCTACATAAATGAATGATTTTATTTTTTTTATTGAAGTTATCATTTAAATGTCTTAAAGACATTTAAAGTATTTCAAATCCTTCCTTTTTGCATTCCAATCATTCAGCTGTGGTCGATGTAACGGTGAAATGAGATGCTTTAGTCTGAATTGTATCATTGTAGTTCCACAGGCCGCTAGTTTAGCCCTGTTCTAATGTGCGTCTGAGAGCAACTTGTCTTGGTACCGTCTCTTTAAAAGCGAATGAGATACTTCACAGCCCACCCCCACTCCAGGTCACAGAGCGTTCCACTCCACTATGGTCGGCCATTTTTACAGTTTGATGTCAGAGATACGATGGTCTCGTAGTGCAGAAACACCAATGAATGCGTGTGGATCAAGACAAAGAAAACAAAAACAAGGGCAAACTGTTATTGTAATAATGCAGTTAAAACACAATATGGTTCTGTCCTCAAGGAGCTAACAGCTAGCAGACAGAGCTAACATAAGCAGAAGGCATAATGCAGTTGCTATTAAAGTAATGGCCAGGATGACTTAATATCACCAAATAAATTCAAGTCTAAAGTAAAGTCTGCCTTTTTAGTGTTATTCACAGCTTACTGATTTGCTGTGTCTGTTGTTTCCATAGACAGAAGGAACTGACCCTTCACTAGACAAAGTCCTTTGGGAAATCCTTGATATTGGTGGAGAACCTTTTCAAAGTTCCTGGTCAAATTTAGCTTTTCTTGGAAATGTTCCCACATTGGTGATGTGCACTTCAAGGAAGAGAGTTTTAGCTATGTGATGCTGTGTGCATAGGTTAACGAATTGTGTGGCTTAATACACCAAACAATCAAACATCTTGACTCATCCACTTGCAGCGAAAAATTGCTGCGAGAAATGAATATGGATGGATTTGCAAAACTGGTTAGCTGGAGGTCCTTGAGCTTGTTGAGTAGTTCAGCAGCAATTACTGTGACATAATAGTTAAAAATAAAATAAAAAACAGAACAGACTGAAAACATATGACTCAATATATGCGTATTGTATGTCCATGTAACAGGGAAAGTCTCATCCAAACAAGAAACAAGTTCCAGCCCAAAGAAGCGAAATAACAGAAGCAACAAACACCCAGCAAAACAGAAAGTGCAACATGGTCACAACGATACAAGCAGCCTTTCAAATTAAAGTATCGCCGCTCTACATGCAAAACTCACTCAATCAGCTGCCAAGGAAGGCAATAAATAAGTCTTGTTTCAGGACGTCAAAAAATATAACTTCAGTTTTACTTTTTGCTGTTTTATGCTCATAGTTTGTGTTGAGAGTAAATTTTTCCACTTGGATCTTGCAATCCATTGTCCCTGTATCACACTGATAGGATTCCTGACTGTTTTGGGCTTTTGTTGTCTTATGGATATTCTTAATAAAACTGTGCCGCTGCATTACCTCACAATTCCCTTGTTGATAAAATGCATTGGAAGAAAAACAAATGCCAACTGCTATAAATAATAACAACTAGAGATGCACAAATATATCAACACTAACATCGATATCGGCTGATATTAGTCATTTTAAAAAAAATATCTGTATCGATCTGACAAATAAAACTAAATAAAATAAGTTTATCAATAACCAGTATTTATTTTCACCTTGTCGCTGTTTGTTTCAGGAGGGGAATAGGTTGGTCTGCAGTATGTGGTCATGTCAGTGACAGTGATGCAGCACTGCATTGTGGGGAGTAGTGGTGAAGACCTCTGTGTGCTTGCTTTTTTTATTTATTTATTTTTTTCCTAAAGTGCCGAAAGATAATGATGAAATATTTAAGATATATACTATTTTAGTTGTCAGTTCTAGCCCCATTCTGCCTCTCTCTGCTGTTGTGTCCTTTAGCCATCCTGCCTGCTGGGGGTCAGAGGACCAGGTAGCACCGGTGGAGTTTGTTGTCCAGTTTAAAACCCAAATCACTTCCGATTGGTTTAAAATAAAACCAACAGCAACAAAAAGTGGACTCCTAGTGCCAAATGGCATCACCTCTGTTTTCTGTTATTTCAACAGTTAATAGTTATCTTTCAGTCTTTTAATATTTATTAACATTTGTTATTTAGTTGTTGAAATCAAATTGATCACAAGTAAAATTTTGGGTTTTGCTATTTATGTGGAATTAAGTCACTTTCTTTTTCAGAGATATAAATATTTATTAAATGGGAATCTTTCATTTATGTCAGGATATTTTAATTATGCAAAAATCGTATGACGTCAGCTACATCAAAAGCTCAGTGAAGAAGAAAATTCTCCTGAAAGTAGTTTGATGTTGATAATTTAACCAAACTAAGAGACATATTGTGTGTGTGTGTGTGTGTGTGAGTGAGAGAGAGATGGGATGAACAGACCTCTCTCTGTGTGCTGAAACTGATGCAAACTGGGAGGAGGTGGAAATGTTAAAATCCTGGATGATGTGCTCAGGGGACAGAGGCTGCTTTGCACTGGAACCCCACTCCTCTTCACCCCCCCCCCCCCCCCGTCCCCATCACCACCAAACTACACCCTCTTCCTGCTCCTCCACACTGCCGCCCCTTTTTCCCATCATCCCCCTCTCTTCCCATCAGCTGGCCTGGCACCGCTGTCTCTCCGGGGGCGGAGCCTGCATCTCTGCTGCATCAACACAAGAAACAGAGGCGGACACAGTGTGAGAGTGAGGCAGGCAGGCAGGAGAGGTTTATTATATTCTGTACATAATGTACAACATGAGCCTGCCGCCTCTTTAGCTCTGAGTTTATTTTTGATTTTCTGTGCCAAAGAAAATTGACAAATCAGAAGGAGCATGATTGACTCCAAAGGGTGGAGCTGAGAAGAGAAGAAGGAGAAAAGCAAAGCAGCTCTATCAGCTGTGAGCAGAGGGAGGGGAGGAAAGGGTGAGTGAGCTAGAGAGACAGACAGAGAGAGAGAGAGAGAGAGAGAGAGGGGAAATATTGAAATAAATCACAGGGAGGAGAGGGCAAGAGGGAGGGATCATCAGAGAGAGGCAGAGGAGGGGATGTAGCGGTGTGTATCCTTGCCGGCTCGCCACACGTCCACATACACACGCATACATGTCCACACACACACACACTTAGCCTGGATAATGTGCAGATAGAGGAGGAGAGAGAGAAAGGAAGAAGGCAACCCGGTGAGCTATCTATCTGATATCTTCTTCTGCATCCATCAGTCCATCGTTTCATCTCTCCATCTTCCTCACCAGCCTCTTTGTCTGAGACGGAGGACGAGGACGTCCCCCCGTCTCAGTTGTTTCTGTTGTGTTACGGAGGGAGGGGATCTGTTTTCCTCCGAGATTTTGCATGTGTGTGTGATTCACTGAGCTAGCTGCTAGCTGGCTGCCTGCTGGCTGCCTCTTTCACTCTGCTGTAAGCTGGGAGCTTGTGTTTGCCAGAGGCTGCCCCTGCCAGTGACTGACATGATGTTGGCGTGTATACGCGGCTGCCATGTTGTTGTTGTGTCTGCATCCAGCGTTACCTTCAAGCTAATAACCATGCTACATCAGAGTATGTTGCATTGACTACATCACCTGATATAACTGCTGTGATGGAGGCTGGCTGCTCATTACAGCATCGCTCCTCTAGTTGTCCTCAGAGCTCTGATCATCAGCACTAACAGCCAAATGCTGCTTTGGAAGGTTATTCTGCATAACCCCCCCCCCAAAAAAAAAAAAAAAACAACAACAAAAAACACAGCACTTTCTGCTGAGCTGTATGGCCTAAAATGGGTTAAAGGCTAAATGCAGGACAAGATGGGACTCAGGTGAATGATCGACCTTCAAAAAGCTCCTTTAGCTCCTTAGATGTACTCATCAGATGTAAAGCTATGTGTGGCTTTGTCTCAGATATTCAGTCACGATGCAGAAATGTTTAAACTTGTGTCTGGGATTGCTTTAGGGGATTTCTCACTTTGTAGCTGTGCTCCCATCAGAGGAAAAACAGTAAAAACACTCGTTATGGTTGCTTTTGGTTTGCTTTTCTTTTTATATATGAAAGGTTAAAGGGAGCGGAGTATAAACCAAGTTTGTTCACCAGTGAAATAAAATGTTATTGATTCTTTCTGTAGGCAGGTGTGGCGGTATCAGACCTGGTGATGCCTTCAGGATGATCTCAGAAGGACTCGGATCAAAGACAATATCACTTGTGGCTTTGTGTGATCCATCTTTATAAAGCTGTGATTATATATTACAGTTTGTGCCTGTAGACATGGGCTGGGATCAAATTGCTATGGAAAAAAACGTGAGCAAAAATCCCAACAGTTTGCCATTATTACAAACAAATCATAATTAGAATAATTTAAACTGAATGCTCATTGTACAGTTATGTAATAATGGTGCTGCAGCCAACACACCCCCACCCCTCCCCACACACACACACTACCATCAGTGTAAAAGAGTAATGACAAAAGTACATTTAAGCGAAAGGTAGAATAGAAGACATTTACAAAACCACACAATATTTCTAAAATATTGACTGCAGTGAATATACAGTTTGTCTGTATATGGTGTAAACTGTACATAGTCTGATATTTTACCAGTGCAAATCTATGCAGAATAAATAAAGCTTGAAAGTCTACAGAAAATGTGTTCATACAATATAGAACTATGGTGTATATACATTTATACAAATTCTTTTAGGTAGTTTAATGTTTGTAGAATTATATATGGTTTCCTTATAGGTTTTGTTGTATTACATATATCAATATAAGGACAGGTGAGTGTGTTGCCTCAGCTCAGGTGTAATGATATGTTCGACTCACAGGGTGAGAACATGCACAATATCTGCCTCATAAGACGGAGACCAGACAACATTTTATTTAATATTTATTACTACTGGACTGTAGATCCATAACTAGACTGTTTGTTTATTTCATATCACTGGTTACGTAAGACTAAGTCCTCTTAGGTTCTAACAAGTTACTGCCACATTAGTGCAGTGAGTTTAGCACTTTAACCATTGCTGAAAGTGTTACGTCTTTAACTTCTCTCTGCTGCTTCATGACCTCTGGTTTCTCTCATTGCTTGATCATGTATGATGCCAGTAGTGATGGAGATGTACAGTCTTTGTATTGTTTTACTTTTGGTTAGCAGAAGTGGCCTTCATGTTCCCCACAGCACCAGTTGTACTGATGCTACTTGGACAATGATCAATACATTGAGACATGAAAACTGTTAAGTGTTGAAAAATCCTCCCTGTAGGACTATCTGCTGTCCATCTGGGAATTTAATTTTTTGAACATTTTTCTCAAACAGCAGGCTAGGTACCATTTCCTCAATGCTTTAGGATTGCTCTTTTTTAGTGGTTGACTCTGAGCTCTATAAAGGACAGCTCAGAATCATCATGCCTAGCTTCTTGTCGCGTTTTACCTCAAGTAACTGTGGTGTTTGTGCTTCCAGCCTCATTAACCCTTACTTACCTCTCTGAAGTTTTACATCTTACAGGCTTATGAAGTTTTAGAGGATTTTGGGCCATTATGAGTTGCATTACTCCGTGCAATGGGTCATCACTGCACAGAGTAATCTGATAAATCAGATCGTTTATCCAAAACTATTTATAGATCAAAGAGAAAATGTATATGTGTGTATGTGTTGTTTGTTTTGGTCCTGCATGTCCTTTTTGTTGACCTGTTTTTAGCACTTAATGGACAACGCTCAGCTGTATGCCTCAGTCTGCAACACGAGTCATTGATATGCAATAAACACAATAATACATCTGCATCCATTTCCTCTTGTTAATGGACATCACTCTTAATCAGTGCACAGAAGCTGCTACAGCGCTTCTGATTCTAGCTGTAGGGTCCAGTGGGACTCCAGCTCCAGTCAGTTGTAAGTAGTTGAACAGGTTAACTAGATACTGTCAGACTAGATCACAGATTGCCTTCCAGTTTACTAGCTGATTGTGTGCGCCAGCATCTCCTGTTTGGAGCATCCGATTCCAGTGTCTATTTTTATTTTTCTCCTAACCAGTCTGTATTCATCATTACAGAGGAAACCTTGTGGTCTATCAGAACAACTGAATCAAGAGTACAGGCTAAACGCTGGAGGCTCCCAGTTTGTCATTGTCATGCCTGTGGTACTTTCTGCTTAACCTTGGAGGAAAGAGTTGTTGGAAATGCTCTCATATCATTGCTGGAAGGCTTCCTGGCCAGCAACACAGTCAAACAAGGGAGAGGCTTTTCTGTCTTTATCACATCACATAACGCCCCAGTTTTTTAAATGGGCTTTTGGACAAATCAGTGGCAGCCTCTGGCAGCTAATCTGAGAGCTAAAACTATTTGTGAGTAAGGCCAGGCTGGGGGTTGTTTTAAGACTCGATATTGCAGTAGACGCAGTAATTATGAGCATCTATGTTCTCTACAGTGACTGTTAGCAGCTGAAGCACAGGAAGAATAAGTCATGTTCTCCCTTCTGTATTACATTAAGATTTCTAGCATTCGTCTCTTGGTGCTTTGTTTACATTCTAACAGGGAATAAATTCACTCGACTTAGTTTGGGCAAACTGTGGCATTATGTAACCTCATCATCCCCAACTTACGACCAGAGTTGGAAAGCTACTTCCAGCATACTCATTACTTGCTTTAAGTTGCAACCAAAGATGTAATCCTCTGGCATGCTTCCACTCAGAGATATAATCTGATTGGTTCTGACAGTAGTGGATTCATCAGTGCACAATAACTTGTACGTGGAAATGAAGTTAATCAGTTACGCTTTGTGCAAGTCTTAGTTCCTTTCTACCCATGCTGGTGAGCTGCGCGCCAAATCAATGTCAATTTGCGTCACTTGGTTTTGTTGACATTAAAAATCTTCACTATAAATCTGTATTTATCTACAAACAAACTAACTTCTCTTTTGCTAACAGTTGATAAAGAAAATAAATTAAAACCCCAGTTATGTTTTCCTGTCGTGACGAATCATCCATTTTATGCTTCAAGTTTCAGCTTTTGATGATTTATAAAAAAGGGAAAAAAAGTTTCTGGTAATGATAACCTCAGTTGTTGTTCTCCATCAGACTATGTTGAATCACCACATTTGAAGAAATCCAAATGTGGTGATTACTTGCCAACAGTGAAGTTACAGATTTTTACAGATTCAAAACATGTGGATGGATTCCAAGCTCTCCAATGATGTCAAACACATAAAAATAAAAAGAGATGTGAAGTAAGGCTATTTCAATTCAGAAAATGAGATTTCCGAAAGGTTCTCCCCAGGTTCTCTCCCCAAACCCGTTCGTCACCACTGCACCCAATTAGCACATTTCCATCTCTGAGAACTCTAACGTACTTCACCTCACCAACTTTATCGCTAATGATTTTTGTAAGTTTCAGTGACTACACTTCTTTACACCATCCTCATCCTGTAGAATCTGCCTTTTTCCTCCTGTGGCATTGCCTTGTTTATTTCCTAACTTATGTCCACACATTCCCTCTACTTTCACCACTTAAACAAGTTTCCTCCCTGCTCTCGCCATACTTCATGTTATTGCTGTCCTCGATTCTCCACGTCATCTCCTCTTCCCTGACACAGTGATTTCAGAGCTGAATCTAGTTCCGTGTCACCTTACTACCAAGCTCCTGAAAAGGAGGATCATTACACATCCAGCTGCCAGGGGGCTTCTGGCTTGAAGGAGCTTTTATTGGCGGACAGCTGAGTGAGGATCAGCAAGCAATAATCAGGCACAGGTGGACAGAATGAATGTAATTGGTGGTAATATAATGTAATTGGTATGATAATGTAATAAAATGTATTACTACCCACCATCCTACAACTTTTTGATGCATCCCTGCTAAAGCGCGCCTGAGTCGAAAGGCTGATTTCCCTCACTAATAAATTTAATTTCTTAAGAAACTTTCTAGTTTTATTTATTCTGCACAATTTAATAAACTCTTTTGGCTAAATTGTGTTTGTTCGCCTTGTCCTTTGTTAAAATTTTGAGCACAAACTGAGCAGTGTCTTGTCCCTTATCAACCGGGTCATAACAAAAACAAAATATAAAAAGATTAACAATAACCAGTTGGGCGGGAGACGTTACCTGCATAGAGATTGTGCTGACTTTGTCGTCCTCTGACGTTTTGACCAGGACTTCTTTGAGACAGAGGTTTTAATCTCAGTATGTGATTTCATTCTGGTAAAATAAAGGCCGTATAAAATAACAAATCCGTCCACCAGCAGCAGCAGGGTTTAAAACATCTGTCCCACATTATTCCCCTCTGCCTGTATAATAAGCTGCTCATTAGGAGGATGCCTTGCCACATGGCTGCTGTCATCAGCGGTTATTACTAACGAGAGCATTTGGACATTGAGCCCGGCTCCACACCCATACCAGTCAGCACACCTCCGCTTCTGGCCATCTCTGGCTCCAGAAATAGCAGCGGTTTTGTAACGGGTCAGGTCTCCCTGCTGCACTGCAGCACACCCACATGTTCTCTCTGCTGCTAGCAGAGCGGAGCAGCTGATGCCCCTACAGCATCCGTCTGGATGTGGAACTGATCACCGTGGAACAGATGGTTGGAGTTGCAAGTCAACTTGCTTGGTAAATCATCCGAGTACTACCTGTGGAACATCCAACTTGTAGACGGAGTAAATGATGAAAAGCCTGAACTCTACCTCCCGTGGTTGTTTTGTTCATCTGCTCTTAAGAGGGTTCATTTCAGCTTTAGAGTCTCTGCCAGCGCCGAGGCTTTGAAGCTCTCAATCACGCCTTGTCAGAGGAGTGTTAACTGTGGCACAGCAGTGCTCCATTGTTCTGCCTTTAACACACTGAAGTTTCTATAGTGAGCAGAATGATGCATTGTGACCGACAGGCACAATGTCTCCTGAGACAGTTCTGGGTTTGTGTTGACAAATCTGTCTTTGATGGACACTTCCATCAAACAAAGCTGCTGAATATTTACATGTTTGCAATTTTCTCATGTTGTTGTTGGAGAAAACTGAAGCACATTTGTGTATAGGCATGAAATATGACATTAAGTACTGTGTTCAGATTACTTTCTTTTCTGGTTGGGGTTCTTTCTGTGAAGGGTTGCTGTCTTGTTTGGCTGTTGAGGAGGTCCCAGATAAAGAGTTGAGAATGGCAGGATTGGAAGCTTTCTTAAGAGGATGGCAGTAACCAAGACCAGAACCAGAACCAGAACCATCCTCAATTAACCCTTGACTGATGTTGTGACAACTTCCTGAAGGTGGATGGTCGGAAAGAGAAGGACTTTCTTAATGAGACGGTGGCCCAATTTCAAGGCCTTAAATCACAAAGTCATGCTTGATATATTCAGTATTTCTATAACTACAGAAGGTAAATTAGTTACTTGATTATGATGTAAAATGATTCCGTGTGACTGGAAAATACATCACACTGTCCCTTTAAGGCCAATGATGGGGTATTGCGAGGTGCAGTGGTCAGAGCGGCTCCCGCATGCGGAGGCTGCAGAACTTGATGCGGCCATCCTGAGTTCGGCTTCCATCCTCGGTCTCTTTACTCCCCCATTCCTGTCAGGTAAATCATCTGGTGTCAAAAAACCCCCCAAAAAACTCATCATTTATTTTGTACATTTCATTATATTTTGTGACAAACATACAAGGTGTGTTTCTGACCCCACTGTACTTTTGATTTGATTTATTTCAAAAAGAAAAAAAAAATCAATCAGTAGGAATAGAGAAAACATGTGCATACAAAACCAAGAACAAAATAATATGTTTACCACTACCTTTCTGTTTGGTCATTGAGCCAGTCTCCACTTCCATACACTGATATGAGAGTAGGAAGAAGTGAACACTTCTGTTGCTTCGAATCTACAAGCCTTGAGAAAAGAGAACTTATCTGCTGTTTCTTATTAGTTGCAACAAAAAAACTAATGAAGCATTATTTTACTGTGTTGAATAGTCTCAGTTTCAGTGTGTTTAAGCTTGTTGGGATAGCAGCAGGAGACCTGACAGAGGAACCGAGGGCTCTATACCAAATAAAATGCCAACAGCTCTTTATGAATCACTTTGTTGGCGATGTTGTCTGACCAGAGGAGGAAGCAAAGCAACCGGTCCCAAGATTTTAAATGCGTTTCGTCCTCTATAGGACGTTTCCCAGCAATCAAAATGACTTGATTTAATTCATATGAAGCCTGCTAACCCAACAGAATCCAGTTGTGGCGAGAAAATAGAGAATCCAAATCAGATTTTATTCAAGCATTTTAACAAGGTTGCAGACAAAATACAATTAAAGAAAAATAACAGTTAGCTGCAGGAGCTTTAAGTTTGTAAACGCTAGTGGTGTTACTTTACTTTAAGTCTTATTTGACATGGTGTCTGCCTAAGCTACTGTATCTATGTAGTAACACTTTCTAAAACACTTATTTGTTGTCATTTCATGTTTCTTCCTGTAACCCTGGAAGGATATTATCTAAAGGGACAGAGACTGCAGCCACTTACTAGTGGCTTTTTACTAGATTATCTTTATTCTCTTGTTTATCCTCCAGGTTCATTATGAGCTCTGGTTTTACAGTCAACTATTTTTAT
Organism: Poecilia mexicana; assembly: GCF_051168715.1. Classification (NCBI taxonomy): domain Eukaryota; kingdom Metazoa; phylum Chordata; class Actinopteri; order Cyprinodontiformes; family Poeciliidae; genus Poecilia; species Poecilia mexicana. Next base: position 7,419,896 of record NW_028263376.1, on the reverse strand, counting down.
GACCAATACATCTAAAGAGATATTTGAACTGTTGGGTCCTTGTATGATGGGACGAAATAAGCATGAGTCTCTGCAGACACATACTTCCACTGAGATGCTTAGGGTCTTTAATAATGGGATGTTTAACCTACATCATTACCAAGTGACTCATCCTGTTTTTTGTTCCTTCCACTTTACAAGAATTACAGTTAGCAACAGTCTTAAAGCTGCAATATGTAATGTTTATATAAAATATGTTTGAACATTTGTTGAAACTGTCACTATGTCTTGCCAGCATACTATGCAGTGGCAGTTTCTGATATATGGGCAACATGGGCAACCACCAAGAGCGACAAGAGCACCCATGTTTTGTTTTCTGGGGTTCTAGCACCAATGCATGAGTACTAAAGCTCATCAAACAAGCCCTCTTATCTTAAATCCATCATTAACAGTCAGGCTCCTCGTTCCAGGTCAGACGATGGGATATGATGTATTATTTGAATAGACTTGACCTTATTTTGAGACTTTTAGGTGACCTGTAAAAAGCCTGACTTCAGCTCTTTAGCAGCTCCCAGTAGCTGGTGTTGTTGAAGCTCAGTTGTAGTTATGATCAGGTTCCGATGCCCAGCTCCGCCTCCCCAGCTGCCGGCCTGGCCTACTCTGCCTCCGACACATTGTCACTTCTCAGTGACGTCCAGCCTCTTCAGCTGCCGCTGCAGGGATTACTGAGTTAGTGTTTAGACCAGCGTGATGCTGCTACACTCACACTGCAGTGTGGAGAGAAAAAAAAAAAGGATGCAGGCAGAGTGAGAGGTGTGTGAAGCCGCGGCAGCAGCGTCAGGAGTGTAAAGTGCTGACGGCCATCTGTGATGAAGATGAGTCACGGATGTGATGTGAGGAATCCAGAGTTAATGTTGGCTTGCTGATGATGTGGCCGGGCCTGACTCCGGCTCGCCGGGCTGAGCCCACTTTCATGGGAGTCTCCAGGGATTTCATCCATTCTGGGGAGAGTTACTTCAGTCTGACCAGGTTCTGTTCTGTTGCTTTTCTCCGGTGCAGACATGCAAGCAGCGCTGCAGCTAAAAATAATCAGACACACTTTTAGGTGTCATGAGGATGATATTTTTATTTGCACAGCTGCTTCCACCACCCAGAGGAAAACCTGATATGTGGGTGTGATCCATTCAGGTCGGATCATTTCTAAAAAACCTAGAATAAATTGATTTCTCTTTTTTTCTGGGCCATGTCTGTTTTTACAGAATACAGCCAGATACAGCTTGTTTACAGGCTTATATGTCTGATACCGAGGTCCTGATCAGAGGTCTGTGCCATGGTTAGGTCAAAATGCATATGAGGATTGGGGAGCAGGAAACAATTCAACTGATCAAATGACTTGGCAGATGTCCTAGTATGTTTAACTTAATTTAGGAATGCTGTTTTAAACTTGCCCTGTTTATGCTTCCCAATCTCAACCAGCAGATGAAGTTATCGTTTCACCTCGCAGTCACAAACTTCATGGTATTGTATTGGACAAAGCAACACAGAGTTGTGCATAACTATGATGTGAAAGAACATAAGACATAGTTTTCAAATCTTAAAGAAAAAACAGTGAATAACTATCTGCATTTTGCTCTACTGACTTGTCAGGTCCACCTGGAGGCCTGCTTAGGTTGCTCTCCACTACAGCATCTACATAATCACACTTTTGGCTCTTTGTCTTTGTTAAACATCTGAAGCAAAGCCATATTGGATGGAGACTTCTTGAACACTGGTTTTCAGGTCTTGCCACAGATTCTCAGTGGGTTTGGGCTTTGACAAGGCCAGTCTAATTCATGAATAGTCTTGACCTGAACCAACCTATTGTAGCTCTGGCTGTGTGTTTGAGGTAGTTGACCAATCTTTGGTCCTCTGCAGCCTCTAACTGATTCCTCCCAGGATCGTTAAGGATTTAGTTTCGTCCATCTTACTGAATAAAGGCAAGGCCTCGGGATAATGCTTCCATCTCTGTGTTGCATGGTTGTGGTCGAGTAGGTGAATGTTCAGTCTTCCTTCTCAGCCACTCATATACTTTTGTTTGTAGATCAAAACTTTATTTTGATCCCATCTAACCACATAATCTTCTTGAATATGTCATTTGTGTCCCCTAGGTACCAGAGCTAGTAGCAAACTTTAACAGGAACTTATGGTTTTCTTTCAACTGCAGCTTTTTTCTTGCCACTTTTTTCTTGCCACAGAGAACAACGCTCCGTCTCTGTGCCTCTCAGTGCTCACGTTAAGTTCAGTCATTTATTCTGTTTTTATGAGTTAACTTGAGCCGCTTTTAATAAAGCTGGAAGCAGAGCTTACTGTACTCCTGCTCTTATAAACGATGTCATTTAGTTTAGCCTAGCCTAGCCTTTGGGAATTCAACATTCCAGTGAATGTCTGAGACAGTCCTGCTCTCCCCGAATCCAAACATTGGCTCAGAAGCAGTTGTATGGAGACCTTTTTTATCCCATTCTAAAGGAGAAGTGTTTATTAGGTCACATAGACACAAAGGTTGGGGTGAAGTCATTGGTTCTAGGAGCTCCAACATAACATTTCCCCCTGCCCTTGAATTTGTCATCTTATTTTTGCTGATCAGATAAAGTTGAACATTAGAGGAGCCACTCAGCTCCCCAACATCCCACTGCAAGACATCGTCCTCAGTTCTCTTTGTTGCTGATTGCTCATTTGTGACTCCTCACTGATAGCTGGAGAAGCTGCTGGGTGGATTTCTCACTCCATGTTCCCTGGAAGCTGGAGGTGCAGACAAGGCTGGTCACCCATTGTTATCCAGAGAAAACATTGACGTTACTCCATTTTTGGTTTTCTGACACACTGTTTGCTACACAGCTTTAGTTTGACATTGTCACGTTCCTTATTCTAGCTGCCTCCTGAAGTGTCAGGTTCACTTCAGGAGCAGAAAGAACCTGCTGCTGATTTGACTCTGATTGACAGGTGACATTGTGGCGTGATCACCGGAGGAAATTTGGACTGATCTCCGATCAGACTGGGATCCTCATCCAGGTGTTTTCATCTGTAATGGAGTTAGAGTAGCCTCTCATCTGTAGCAGCACACCAGCACACATTCCTGTTCCATAAAGGAGCTTCGTTTTAGTCAGCACACGTGGCGTAGTGACATCATCGGCTTTAGTCGATGAAAATGCTGATATGACTTTGATGCTCATTCGACTGCACTGGCCTGATAGCAACAGAAAATGTTTTAGAAATGCAAAGTAAAACTGTAATACATTAATAAATCATCATTATACAGAAGATTCATGGAGGTTACACAGTTCATCAATAAATATCAGAGCTTTGTACCAACCTGGACTCGGATTCTTCCATTTGACTGCTGACAGTTATTGGAAAAGCTTTTGTCACCCAACCTGTGCTATCAATAATACAGACTGACTGGGAATGAAAACGAAATATCCATTTCCTGTTTTGGAACAGTGATCCTGTATGTGGATCAGATTTTCAGCAACACAGACAGCAGAAGCTATTAAAAGCCTGAATGGAAAGATGCTACCAACACCACGCTCATCCACACGCTGACACATAGATGGTCCAGACGGTTGAAGGTCATTTAAACACAGGTTACTACTCCAGTCTGGAGTCCATAAAGTCATTCCACACAGCTTTTTATTCTAGTTCTCTAATCTCACATGAACTAAAAACATCAAAAATGACCAAAAAAGTCTCCATCAGTTGTGAAGTTGCCTGATGACTGCTGATGACTAAATAGAGTCCACCTGTGTGTAATCTAATCTCCTAATCTCCTTACAAGCCCGGCTGCTCTGACTGTGAATAGTTTTGCACACCACACTTTTCAGTTTTTAATTTGTAAAAAATGTTTTGAATCACTTATAATTTTTCCTCTTCTCCACAATTGCATACCACTTTGTGTTGGTCTTTCACGCTGATTTTCAATGAAATGTCTTTGTGGTTGTAATGTGTCAAAACATGAACAAGTTCTCCTCTCTGGAGATCAGGAGAGCAGTGGCCTGACCAACAAATGATTGGAACTATGCCTAACCTGGGCTTCTTTGACTAATCCCTCTGTTACAAATCCTCAGGAAAGAAAAGATTAGAGATATGATGACCGGTTCATTTTTCTAAGAGCTGCTGCTCTGCTCGACTGACTGGTTTTATGGATTGTAGTTCATTTCTATCATCAACTCCCCTCCCCCCCAGCAGGTCTGATCCAGAGGAAGTCTCTCTGGATCAGAAGTTTGCAAGCTCACCGTGTGTGGGAAGGTTCAAACAAAATGGGGTTAGTGAAATGTCCTCATCGCAACAGTGGTTCGAAGTGTGTTTTTACCTGTCTTTTACTCACTCAGTCCCAAACTGTAGACTCGGCTTTTGAGGAATAAAAGTTTTTACAGAAAGTCAGCTCCTCATTCAAAATTTGACCATAATTGTAACCAGTTATTGAAGGTTGTGTTAAAAGCCGACTCCAGATATTTGAACAAAATGAACAGAAGCGTTTTCTCAGCCTCCATTTATAATTTAAAGGAACACAAGACTTATGAAGGAAAGCCTTCTGCTTAACCTGTGACTGCCTCCTGCTGTTTTTGACTGCAGTGATTAATAATAAGACAGTTTGGGGCAACATCAATTGGATTTTATTTTATACTATGAAACCTGTTTCATACAGTTTGGTTATAGCCTGCCCATTGCCTTCCTGTGCAAGTTGCAGTCATCACTATGGCTAAATATAAATGCATGGATGAGTTTCTCTAAATCTTAAGGAGACATTAGTCCTTTAATCATGGAAATACTCTTCAGGCGATAGAAGCCCGACTTTGTAAATGTTTTTATGTGGCTCTGAAGGTTCAGGACTGAATCCATCAACACCCAGATTTCAGACCTGATCACTAGTTTTTAGCTGCAACAACTGAAGCTGTGTGCTTCTTTAGGTCCGAATAAAATAGAATAACTTCAATTTTATTTCTGTTCAGCAGGACAAAGTTACGGTACTTCCATGCATTGCTTTGTTCTAAGAATCTGTTCAGTACACGGATGGGGCCTATTGCATGTAAGCTATTCAGTGAGCTTCAGGGTAACGGTTAAGGGCTTTTAAAGCCTTAGTGACTGCATTTCTCTTTGAGCTCTTTGAGCTCTGCCTCCTTTCTGCCTCTGCTGCTTCATTCTGTTGTTCTCCAGGATTTGGAGCTGCTGCTGTGTCCTGGTGCTGAACCTCCGGTGAATGGCGCTAGCCCGCAGCACATCTGTTCAGAAGGCTAATCCACAAACGACGTGCTCTCTTGCATAATGCTCCCACTGGCCCGCCACTTCAGCTGGCACAAACAAGCCGCACAACAATAGTGTCACTGCAGCCACCAATGAGGAGACCATAGCGGAGCAGAAAGAGAGCTCTGCTTCGCCGCTGCTTAAGTTCCTCCGAACTGAACTGGCCTCATTTCAGACGCCTCCCCTGTGGCATTCCCTCTTTATTTAACTGCCCCCTCTTTCAGATATTACTCCTCCCTTCATCAGTGCCCTTTCTTTTCAATAACAGTCTGCTCTCTCCTTGCTGTCACAGCTTTTTTTAAGCCCCTGTTCTTGTGTTAGTCTGCGTTTCTCTGCTCACTGAACCTCACGCCTGACCGGGTCACCTTGCTGTTCTCAGTTGGTAATCTGAAGTGAAAGCATTTCAAACATGCCCGCGATCTTTTAAAGTATGGCTACAGAAACAGTGGAGCACAGCGACTTATCAAGGTCACAAACATTAAACATTAGAAGGAAGACCTTTAATCGTTTGCATTTTTCCAAACTTTGTGTGTTACTGTTACTGTTCTGGTGGACTGATGGTTCAACTCCCTCCCAGACGAGAGATCATAGCTGTTGGTCAGGAAATCATATTTTATGCCAGTTGAAAAAAATCCCCAAGAAAAATTTTGTTTCTGACATTGTTGTGGTGAAATGTTGGTCCACTTTAATGTTTCTTGAAATCATTTAGGTTTGCTGAGTCTCCAAAGGAGACCATCTGAAAGTTCTGTTGCTTTCAGATGCGACTTTACTTCTTTGAGAGGAAAGGTTTTCTCCAGGCAACTCTTCCCTACAAGTTTACAGGCTTAGTCTTTTTTTTTTTTTTTTTTTTTTTCCTGTCCTGAAATTTAACATTAACGTGCTACTGGGGCCTGTAGAGTCCAAAATTGAGCATGTGCACTGCTGTAGCCTTTTTTTCTTGGCATTATGCTAACACACTCCTCTCCATGGCAACAAGAGGCTGATATTTATGAAGGGGATCATATTTGCTGATGATTATTTATTTGCTTTGACAAGCAGCATCTGTCTGGCTGCTACTTTCCTGTTTCCAGTTTTTGAAACGAGAGGGGGGGTACTTAGTTTTTCGCACAGTTTTCTTTATCTTCTTTAGATCATAACATTGTGGAAACCTTTAATACACCTGAGTTTAGATGCAGGAGCTGCACCAGTCAAGATTTTCCCAGCCAGTATCAATTTCTGTTATCCTTCAGCTCTGACCTGCCATGTCCACTTTGGAATAGTTATGATTTTTCTCATTTGGTTAAAATTAGTTTTAATTCAGCAAGTAAATATAACAATGTATCTGTAGCTGAAGAAAAGGGTGGAGCTTAAATGTTGAATTGCCTTTTTCTCAGAGTTAATTTTCATCCAACAGATTGTATGTAAAGGTCAGCTTGTATCTTTTCCACTCGGTGTAAGCTTCCAGAGAGAAGCTGTAGAGCTTTAAGATGGCACATTCATTGACTGAAAAAGGTTGACCTTATTTTTGAGTGACTTATAGTTCATCTCAAAAGATTGGATTATTGCATAAAAATACAACATTTTCTCAGAAAATCATCACATATGTATTAATATATTCCAAGCCTTTGTTTCTTGTAAATTTTATGAATATGAAAACCTATTATCTGTAGCACAAAAAAATCCTTTGAAAAATCTCATTTATGGAAACTCATGGTCTCGTGCCCTAATCAGCTAATGAACTCAAGGCAGCTGCAAAGCTTTCCTGAGCCTTTGAATGGCCTCTAACTCTGGGTCAGTAGGACACGATCATGAGGAAGAGTGCTGACTGGCCAGAAGTCATCGATATCATTCGCAAGGAGTGGAAGCCACAACGGGTGAAGAAGCTGGTTGGTCTGTATCCAAGGATATCAACAGAAAAGTGAGTGGAAGGAAAAAGTGTGGCAGGAACAGGGGCGACAGCAACAGGGAGAATGTTGGTCTTTAGAGGATTGACAGGCAAAATTCTTTCTGGAAAGAAATAAGTTTTATTTATACCTGAAATGACTGGATCAATTGGAGCCTGTTAAACGATTGTTTACTGGAGGTGGGAACTCTGTTGAGGTTTTAAATGTTAAAACCTCAACATGTAATGTGCCAGTTTAACGCCATGAAGCTTACCAGAAATTTCCTGCGCTGTAATCAACCATTGTCCACAGCAAAGAGAAATGGAGATAGACCGTGTTGGTCACACTATTGTTAATTCAATATTTGGAAGCGTGAGTCGTGACCAACACGGTCTGAACGGCTTCCTTCACTTCCTCATTGCCTGTTGCTACATTTCTAAAACAGCGCATCATTCACAGCTTCTTCTATTCGCTGTTTGGCCCAGTGGAAATTCTACCGTAGAAATCCCAGTCAATGGGAAAAAGCCCAGACTGAGCTTTGAAGAGAGATGAGAATTGAGCAGAATAGTGCAGGAAGGCAGCCCATGTAAACACAGCCAGTAACAAGGTTAAAAAAAAAAAAAAGCAACGTACTATATTTTCTTTCAGCTACTCACCTCCTTAAAAACCCTTTAGCTATCACCTTCAAAACACTTAGTGAAAGTCAGCAGGTTTACAAGCACACTGGTGTTTTCATGACAGTTGAGGGGTGATAGTATAAATATCTTTAAAATGATGTTATCTGTGTTTTAATGCTTATTTTAGGGAAAGTTTTGATTCAGAGAAAATAGCTGCCTAACCCAGGTTGCTGCAGATAAATTCAGATAAAGGAGAAATGTCTTGAAGGTTGCACTGATAAAAGTGTCTCCAGACTTCCCTCGTCACTGTTGAAGAATTCAGAAAATGTTTGAACAGCCTCACTGCTGTTGCAACACTGGCCGGCAAGAGAAGACCAAAGTCTGTCCCAGTCTGGATTTGGCTGGGAGACGGAGATTCTACTGTGAACCTGTCTCTGTGTTTATGGCTGAATTTATGGCTTTTGTCATGTTGTCAGCTGGAGGTTTTTTGTTTACCGTACGTATCACACATTGTAGTTTCAGTTTGTTCGAAAATAAAATACTTGAACTCGGTTGATGTTAGAGAGTTGTGAGTCTGCTGTTTGGACTTGATTATTCTTACAGAGCTTTTTCAGACAGGCATGTAGGAAGTCTGGAAGTTACGTTACCATAGATAGATGTTTCCTCATCAGTCCTGAGCAGCTGTGTGATGTGACGAGGCTCGTTGTGCCATTATTGTTTCTAGGATCATTTTATTGTCCCGAGATGACCAGGATGAGCTTAATGACCAATGTAGAGAACCTACATTCAAAGAAATGCATCGCATTGTTGTTGTTACTCTATTTACACTCGCCATCCATACCAATAACCTATAACATGGAATCTACTTTAAATATCGTGTACATGTGTGCCAGATGCCTATTAAAATATGAATGCTACCACAATATGAACGAAGTAAACAAGCATCCACATTTAGCGTCAAGAACGTCACGGAATGCATTAGACAAAGACGAAGACGGCAAAAAAACAAAGCCAAATAATTCTATTCAAAACATGCAGTAGAGTTATTTCCTCAAGGACGCAGCTAAAAGCTAGCACGCATCGCTAACTATCAAACCAATGACTAGAACGTCATTATCAACACACAAAATGCATGTCTGAAATAAGCTTTATCGTCTTTTTAGTGTTATTTGGAGCTTGCCGCTTTGCTGTGTCCTTCATTTCCATAGAGAGGAGGAACTGACCCTCAGTCAGTCATTAAACCTGTCTTGATACTGGCAGAGGTTGTTGAAGCAGTGGTAGGTAAGTGCTCCAAAAACCGACGTTCCCCACTGTTGTAGGTACATTCCTGAGAAAAATAAAATTTAACCAGGTACTTCGAAGAGGTTGTGATGGTGGAGTGTGATGTAAGGAATCGTACACACTAGAACCAAACATTTCCACTTGTCTAGTCACAACTTCGGCATAACTGAACTTGGCCTACAAAATCAGTGAGAAAGAAAAACTGGCTGATTCACAAAACCAATTAATCGGAAGTCCATGACCTTGTTTAGCAGTTCCACAGTAAAAGCAGTGACATAGTTGACAAGAAAATGTAATGGGGAATAGAGATAAATTACCTTTCATCAAAAATTCTCACATTTCCTGCAGTGTCTGTTTTTAACTTATAGCAACAATAGTCCAAATGAGACGGCTAAATGCCACCTGTGACCTGCTGTCTTTGGTGATCCAGACGTACACATAACTGTTAGAACTGCTCCTTTAATCTGCTTTGAGAGAACATATAGATTTCATCTGGTTTCTACAAGTAAGAGGTTTATATTTGGGTTAAAATGTGGAGGGAGCAGATGATGCTGCTGCAGATATCACAACCAATTTTGCCATCTTGTGGGCAAGAAGCTGAAACTGCAGCACTATTGCACACTGCTCTAAAAAGGCTCAGTGCTGTGGTTTAGTTTTCCCTTCTGCCAGGAGCTTCAGCTGCCCGACCAGATTAGGACTAGAACAGGTTAGTGGTGGAGCTGGAGGAGGTTTCTGTTGCCACGTCTCGTCTGATGTGTGTAACTTGGCCTGTTTATGGCAGGAAGCTGAAGATGAGCACTTCTCAGGAGATTACAGACGAATAAAAAGGGAGGAGAGGAGGGAAGAGAGGAGAGCAGAGCGGAAAGACGAGCAGCTCTGTGAGACTGATGTAGAGATGTGGAAGAGGTGAGGATGAGGAGGAGATTTCCTGATCTGGAAGTCAGCCGGTGATCCAGAGGATGAAGGACTGGTTGGTTTCCGGCTGGAGGGATGCTGCTCACGCTGCTCTTCTATTTTCGAATCAAAGGTAGGAGAACATGGAGGATTCAGGAGGACTTCGCTATGTGTCTTTTATTAAAGCAAAGGTTCACTGGGTCCAGTCCAGTTTCTCTTCTGTTAATGACACTGTAGCTGAACGGAGATCAGATCTGCTCCAGGTTTTCTTTGCTTGCTGATTGAACCTCTGTCTGCCACACAGAACATGACTGAACAGTACATACAGGTGCAATTATCTTATTGATTCGTTTTAAAATTTGAGTAGTATTGTCCTTCAAATGCATCAACCTGAATTATGTTGAACATATTCAGTTGTTACAGAACGGCTTTTCTGCAGGAACAGCAGGAATGCGAAACACAGAAAGCTGTGATGCTATGGTCCGGCCCACCTTCAGCAGCGCTGCTCTCACAACTAAAAGATCAAACGTTGAGCAGTGGAAGGAAAAGGGAGTGTTTGTGATCAGATATTTTTTTTTGCAGGTGCTCGCTGATCTTGACTTTTTTTTTTTTCCCCTCACAGCATGCAGCACCATGAATCTTCTGAATGTCTGCTCACATTTAAAACCTTCTGTAGCTCACCGTGCCAGTCAGCCTCTGAAGCCCTCACAGCTCTCTGCATTGGCGCTCTTCTAAGACGTGAACAAGAACTCTGCTCTGGGAGTTTCTGTAGAACTGACAGGAGGAGATTTCACAGTAGCCGTGTTGTTGTCAGTTACATGCCTCAGCTGATAGTACAGCTTCAGTGATGGCCAGCAGCTTGATGAATACAATCCAGCTGGTATTACTTTGTGTCTCTGTGCACCAGCAATGTACTTCTTATTAAACAACCAGTACATGGCTGTTATACCTTACCAGCTGTTTTAAATATAGTTTATTGCAAATCTAGCTATTACAAACATTTGACTTGTTGATGCACTTTTTAGCTCCTAGAGGAACCAACACTATGCAGGGAGGAGCCGAAAACGCATTTTGAAAACCTAAGGCTAACCACAGCATGACGGGAGGCACCGCGCTCTTCCCGTACCCACTAACTGTTTTGCTCCTGATTTTTGTGTTCAGCTCGTTGGCTGTAAATTTTGTTTTGATCATCATTTTTCATTAAATCTTCACCGTTTGCTCGATGCCTCTCCCTCTCTGCATTGGTCCACCACAACAATAATCGAACATGACGGTCATTCCGGTTAACTATCAGAAGTGCTGTTGATACAGGTGCTAGCCTGAAGCAGTACTGAATGTTTTTGCATTACACAGCAAGTAGTTGTAAAAGAAAATAAACAAATGACATGTTTATTGTTGATGATGCACACAATGCATTTATTCCTCACAGCTGAGTTACTGGATGATTGTCGATCACACCTGCAGGCTGACATTGTTAGTCAGGTTTTATAAATCTGCGCTATACCTGGCAGACAAGACGTGTTTGTGTTGTGTTTCATTAGTGTGATGAAGTCTGTTCAACTGAACCGATCCCATTGAAGAGTACTTGCTGCAAAGCAAGTGAATGAAGGTGAAATTGGATAGCGTGGTGGATCATATCAACTTGTATCGTTTTTTTTTTTCTTTACTTGCATATCTGAAATCACTCGGCGTGTTTAGCCAGTATCTGTGTCCAGATATTGGCTATAGACCAGACATGTACAGCCCCGCCCCCCTGGGGGTGGGGTCTTCACTGTGACTGTTTGGATCAGTTCATGAACTAAATGAGGTTTTCACAGTTTCCTGAGCAGAATAAATCAAACTGTTTAAAACAGATTGAGGTCTTACGAAGCGTTAAGATGATGTCTTTAAGCCGAGTGACTGTGGAGCTCAGTCACTGCTTTAAGTCTCTGATGCTGAGCGTCAACATTTTCTCATACTGGCCTCATCGCCCACTTTGATGCGCCGCATGGTGTTCGTATGCACACCTCACTGCTCGGTGCTGTGAGTTGGCTGCGGGGGTAACATGGCAATAGATCTGTTGGCACAGTGTCACCTAGATGGACTGACTCATCAGCACGTGGCACTGATTTGTCTGCCATCCCACGAGGTGGTTTGTACCTCTGCCATCCAACGCTGTGGAAAATCTGCAGAGACTGCAGAACTCCCCATTTACTCTAACGGTGTCAGAGGAAAGGAGGTTAAACTCTCGACATGTTTATTAGTAGGAAAATGTTAGAGAGCAAGTTTAATTTTCTTACTTCTACTTCTTTACAATCAGTCACTACTTTGTGTTGGTTTGTCACATAAAATCCAGATGAAATACGCTGATATTTTTGGTTGGAGCTTAACAAACATACACAGTTTAAATGTTGCGAAGACTTTTGCGAGAAGCTGTACTCCGGCAGAGCAACATGAGCACAAGGTGTGCGTCGTTACACCATGACCACTGTGTTTGTGTATGAGGGAAAGGGCGGGTTTTGTTGGCAGTAACTTGTTGCTGCTACTTTCCTGTGAAAGGAACAATGTCTGGAAGTGAGTCAAGCCTTTGTAGATGTCCTGGTAGATTTGCTTGTACCGCCCTGAACTTCAGCTGCTCGGCTCATTTCTCAGCCTGCAGTCCATCAGCGGCACGCTGGATGCTCGTCTTTATCCCCTCTACGGAGAGAATGGCAGGACTCTGCGTGTTGGCCTTTACATCTGGAGGTGTTGTATTTTACCCTTTATGTAACCTGCTGTCCTCCTTCCCTCTCTGTCCTCCCCCCCCCCCCCCTCTCTCTCTGGATCTTTGGAACGTAAATGGGGCGCTGGAGCGGTTGTGTTCTCCTGAGGATGGTGCTGAAATTGGTCAGTGATTCGAAGGAGCGTTAGGCAAGTGCAAACGTGTTGTAGCAGCATCATCAGCATTTCTGACCTTCAGGCTGGGAGTGGAGGAGACAGGACTTGGGCTCTAAGTGATCGCACTGAAGTGGGACAGAGCGGACTCTAGCAACAACAGATAATCTGATTAAACCTGAAGGAAGAAACTGAAAGAGGAAATCTCTTTGGTGTGTTTGGGTTTGGGTTCATAATCCATTACCAGGTCACCTGTATAGTTGATAAGCGATGTTTACAGCTGTAGTCACCGAAGCGTTATCTGTGAGGTTAGTTAAATGGATCCACAATTAGTTGTAACGATAGACTTTACTTTATTCATTTTAGACAGTGCAGTAAAAACTCTGAACTGTTTGGTTTTTCAATTTAAATAAAATTTTGTCACACGGATGGATGGTTTCTGGGTAAATGACGTATGCTAGGTCCAGTGGCGCTAGCTCCATCCATCCAGCCAAAGCGGCAATGAGTAACATGTAAACAGCAGTGTCTGTTTACATTCCCAGAGATTGTAGATTTAAACCTCTTAGAAAATCGAGCATCTCCCAGGATTTCCAAATTCAGCATCTACTGGACAGGTTGCAGTCGTGCTCTCCTGCAACCTGAATGACCTGCAGATGATCCTTCAGTCAGGAGCCAGAGTCTAAAGCCAAGCACAGTGCATTAGTCTAGCTGTGCTGGCTGCCTCAGGAGGATGCACAGGGAGCTGTGGTCTCTCCTGTTTGTTGATCTGGTGACTGTAGCAGATTCTGCAGACCTGCAGCTGCCTGCCAGCTTCGTAAAGCTTCACCTCAATCAGGCGCAGCTGGTGTGTTTGTGTCGGACGGTCCCACTCGGTCCCACTCTGATTAGTCCCATCCTGTGTGCCATGATGTTTATCTGTGTGTGTTTGTTTAAATGATTGGCTAACTCTGCTGTGTGCTGTGTTTTGGATAAGATCCTCATGTTTTCCTGACCACAGCGGTCAACACGGAGCCTCCCTCACATTCCACAGGCCCTCTGCAGTGACCCGCCTTCTCTTGACAGCCAGTTAACACCTTGAATGTCGATGTCTCCAATCCTGCTGGGAGAGCCCACATTTATTTTAGCCAATTCAATACGTGACTCATTTGATTTGTCTAACTCACCCATGTTTTCTGGATAACTTTAATAACAAATTTCTTCTTAGTGGTTGTGCTACTACTTTAATATTTAATGTTATTATTTTGTCTTATTCTACCCGATGCCTTTTTCTCTTTCTATTCAAGTGATTTTATCATTTTGTCATATCATTTTAAACTAAATACAATGTATTATTATTATCTAGTATGAGATGTAAAAAGGTGTAACATCTCACACTTCTATTCAGAGAACAGATGAGAGTCTGACTTGAACTGATTTCAGGAGCTGGCCTGCTTCTGTTTCCGATCCTTCGCGCTGATCTCACCAACCCTGAATCACAGAGATAGAAACAGAATTTATTATCACACGGACATTCATCACACAACCAGAAAACCTTCAGCATGTGCCTCATGCAGCATGTAGTCATCCAACAACCTAATCTGCTTAGATAGTTGAATCTAAATAGATCATATTGTTACACACCAGAGTGTAGCCATGGATAAAGTGTCATGTTTATTTTCTGCAGCCACAAAGATGGGATGAACGATGTTAAATGGGATGGAATGAGTTTTATTTTTTTTGGAAAGGAAAGTAGTCATGCTTCAGATCCAGAGGTGGAATAAAACATTTTTGTTCTCAAAGAAGATGATCAGAATATCTGGAGTTCACTTCGGGGCATGCTGGTACAAAACCGTGAGGTGTCAGCATCTTCTTCCTCCTGCTGCTCTGCTTCAGTCAGTTTCATCAAATGTCACACAGTGAGCTTTGATCTTGAGCTATGCTTTTATTAGAAGACAATGTCATCCTGACATCCTCACTAGCAATAGCTGGCAGATATATGGTCTGACTACCATGGCAACAGAAGGGGAAATGAGTTGTTGGAGGAATGTATCATAGCCACATCCACTAACAGCAGCCAGACATACTAGGAAACCAGTGAAGTCTGGGAGAGCCGCTAATGAATTATTACTGGGAGATCATCCCAGCAGCTCAGTCACTGTGTTTACATCCTGCTTTTTACTTATTTTATAGCATAAGAGCTGTTTCATCAAACTACAGCTCATCTAACTCGGCTGAAAAGCAAACGCGTCTCTGCGAGAAAATAAATCAGTAAAGATACAAAAACCTTGTAATAAAATATGTTTTAAATATGACCTGATTCGTACTGATAAAATCATCATCGACCTCATGAAAAGCAAAATGGCTTTAAAAGCATTTGTTGCAGTGGGATGATGGAACATATTATAACATTATATTATTATAAAGCCTTAGCAAGGCCACCATGCTGCGGCTTTTCAGCTTTTTCGTCTGTTTTCCAGAATCAGTCTACCGCCGCGGGGCCAGAAGATGGAGGAAGCTCTACCGAGTGAACGGACACCTTTTCCAGGCCAAAACCTTTAACAGGGTGAGTCTCTCACCTTTCTCTGACATGCACACATTATTCGCTCTCAGCTACAGACAACTGGAGGAAAAAAGTGAACAAAGATTGAATCAGTTATATTTGACTGAATCTATCAGTATTTAAAATTTAAAACTTGATATACAGTCATTTTCTTAGGATGTGCTGTTTTTTCCCATGACTGACAACTCTTAGTTATTTTAGGTAATTTTATTCAATTAAGAGTTTGACATGACCTCCAACCTGCAGATTAAACCAATGATATTTTTTTTTCTATTTTGCCTTGTGCTTGTGTCTATTGTTGTAATGTGCAGACATGCAGACAGTCGAGTAACAGTTTTAGCCGTTATGTGAGCTGCAGGCTGCAGCTGCTGCACTGTGAAAGGATCATCTTGATTATTAGCCAGTGGTGTTGATGGATTATTATGTGATGGCATTGGCTCATAGCAATCTGTTGATGTTTGCTGTAGCTTCATAATGATGCCCACATAACTTTCCCCCCCCAAATGAACGGTGTATTAAAGGATTTTGGATCATTTAAAAGCAAAATAATATAACTTACCTTTGGAGAAGCACTTCTTGTTGCGCTTACCAGAAAATGCCATCATAAAGTCACTATCTGTTTTGTTCATTCAGAATAAATGACTCATTTTTTCCCTACTAGACTTGATCTTGTTCATGATGTTGCAATTTGTACCTTCAATTTAAACATCTTCACTATACAGAATTGAGAGCAAAGATTTTAAATATGGATGTAGAAAATGGTTTTCAATGTTGTTAAAAAATTGTTCAGGATGAGAAGAAAATCTGGTTTAAAGCAATATATAATGAAGTGTTGGACAATATGAATGCGGGGATAAACGGATATTAATTTACTAATTCCAGAGACAAAAAACAGTCCAGACTTAAGACTTGACTTGTACTTTGCCACATTTTGCCAGTTCATCCCAAGCTATACATGTGCGGCTGACGACTCCTTTACATACCTGAAATAATCGGGTCCAAAACAACCAAATCTATAGTGAAGAAAAGTTCAGTTCAAATAGCATATATGTCATTTGTTCACAACAAATTTGATCTCAAAGTACTTTACAAAATATATTTAATCTGCATCCTGAAATATTTAGTAAATTCAATCCAATCATTCAGAGAGTATTTTTCTGCCACGTTCAGTTTATTATTTAAACCGGTTACCCAAAAGTGATTTATGTCAGCATTCTGCATCACGCAAAGTAACTTTTCATCTACAGTTCGGCTGAGAGGCAGTCTCATTTAGAAATGCACTAAGGAAAATTGGAAACTCTTTATTTGGCAGGGTGTGCATAAGACTGACATGACACTGTCATAAATATGACATAACGCCTGTCATGAACATGAAGGAGTGTTTATGAACGTCTATGACCGTTGTCATGAACTGTCATTCTTTTAATGGAAAGTTGCTCTAAAAGTTGCCTTGGAAGTCCATTAAAAGTGCCAACTTTGCATTATTTTGTAAATGACACTTTAATGCAAAGTTGGCACTTTTAATGGACTTCTAATCCAACTTTTACAGCAACTTTGCATTAAAAATGTCATTATTTACCGAATGACACTTCATTACAACAGTCATAAATGTTCATAAAGACTCCTTCATGTTCATGACAGGTGTTATGTCATGCTTATGACAATGTCATGTCAGTCTTATGCACACCCCATTAAATAACTTATTTTATTGTCAATATTCTCAATATTACCTCACTGACACTTAAAATCTTCATCACTATGTAGTAGTGCAGATGTGCTGGTATAACACTGACATGCTGTACCAGTGCAGTCAGTGCAGCCTGGTATAGCATGCTAAGTATGCTGTATGCAGTGCTCTCGCATCAGGCTGGATTCTTGAGTTCCCAACTGGCCAATCAGCATTCAGATCTGATGAAGATGAAATTTTCTCAGTCAGGTCACCTGAGTTACAAATAATGAAAAGTTATTTGTAACTCAGTAACTACATGAAGAGAGGATTATGTCCTGTAGAATCCAGGAGGAGAACAGCATGTTGGGTTAGAATCTGTTACAAGTCAAGGCCTTACTACAATTATTTGCTTCTAAGTGTGAGCTGAACACAGGACTCTTCCTGTTTATCTGTAGGGAAGGTGCAGCACATTCAGTCATGGTCGCATTGCGATTGAATTGTAAATCACAAGTAATGAAGTCAGATCTACAGCTGAGCTTTCTGACTGCTGATCCATAATTCATGCTGACCTAGTTGTGGTTTGTTTAGCTGATGCCTCGTCTCTGAGACGTGAGCATCCGTCATTTCCCTGCTACGATGTTAAAAGGCTCCACTTGCCCATCCTGGCTTCTCAATCAGGATGTAAGTGATCTTCTACAGCACATTGGCCGCTCTGGAAGAAATGCATTCAAGTGCTTTCAGATCTTAAGTAGCACGGTCGCACTGTGGGCGATCAGGTTCCACCTGCCAGAAAAACACCTCACATCCGTGTTTAATGTTGTTAAAAGGTTTGGCTGCGGCATGTTGGGGTTATTTCCTAAAGTTTGCCCGTTAGGCAGTGGCAGATACAGTTGCTGTAAAAAGTATTCACCCCTTGGATGCTTTACAATTTTACTGCTTCTAAAAATCAATCATGGTCAAAATAATTTGGCGTCTTTGGTGCCAGTAGTCTTACAGTGAGTGGAGCAAAGATCAGCAGTGGTTCATCAGTGTTCCTGGCTGTCATCACAGCATGACTAGTGAGAGAAGATACCAGGTCACCACGGCTACGCTGAGGCAGGTAAAGCGTCAGCTGATGATTGTTGCCAGCCAAAGCTTTTTAGGAGTGTGGCGAAGAGGAAGCCACTGGTTTCAAGACAAAATGTTTTGGCAGATACCAAACACTGCACACACTATCCCCGCAGTGAAACATAGCGTTGGCGGCATCGTGCTGCATCAGCAGCAGGTCCTTAAAGGCTCTTAAATGTTGAAGGTCAGATGAAGGCAGCAGAAAAAAAGGGAAATCCTGGAGGACGATTAGTTTCTGTCAGCAGGAAAACTATGTATTATCCAGCTGGACCGCGAGCCGAAGCGTCCAGCTAGAGCTACACAGAAATGGTTTGAAAACAACAAGGTGGGAGTTCCGTAGTGGCCTAGTCAAAGCCCAGACCTCAGTCTCATAGAGAGTGTGTGGCTAGGCTAGATGATCCCCACCAATCTGGGAAGAGCGTCAGCATCCAGACTGAGACAGATCTACGCTGGCTCCCTGCTGGGGGATCAATACTGAATACCGACTGGAAGGAAGTGAATATGTATACACAGTCTATTCTTATACATTACATATTTTTAATTGATTGTCATTAATTTTGGCTGCACAGCGGTGCAGTCGGTAGCTCTGCAGCAAGAAGGTCCTGGGTTCGAATCCCTCCCCAAGGTCTTTCTGCATGGAGTTTGCATGCTCTCCCTGTGCATGTGTGGGTTCTCTCCGGGTTCTCCGGCTTCCTCCCACAGTCCAAAAAACATGACTGTCAGGTTAATTGGTCTTATAATTCTAGGTATGCGTGTGTTTGTCTCTGTTGCCCTGGCGACCTGCTCACGGTGTTCTCTGCCTCCAACCTGATGGCCACTGGAGACAGAGACCAGACTCCCTGGGTGACCCTGCGAGGACAAGCAGGTTTAGATAATGTCACTATTTTGTAGGAATCCCTTTTCACTTTGACTTAGAAGGTTTATTTTATTTATTGCCAGAAAGCCAAATTTTGTTGATCATGATTGATTTGTAAGAGCAATAAAACCAAAAATCATCGAAGGGGGTTGGTACTTTTTATAGGCACTGCAAGTGAGATTACAGTCCACAGAAATTTGCCGCCACGTCTCTCCATCTTCCCTCCAGTCAGGTTTTTTTCTGAACGTTAAGTAGTTCCCTGTGCTTTGTCGAGAACATCTCTTTGGACTTTTTGCATCTCACAAATGTACAATTTCTTCCCGCTTAGTGTTTATTATTTGTCATTACTGAATTAATGACAAAGTAAAGAAGACGCATAATAAGGCACTTTAGCTGGTCCTGATCCAGTTTTCATGTCTGAATTTAAATATAAGCCAATAGCAATAATCTCCTCATTACTACTGTTTGAACACCATGCAGTTTTTGTCATTGTACATATACACAGTCAGTCTGACTGGCGCACTTTCTGCTCTCATCTTCCTCTGTGTTATTATGACCATTTGTTACATAATAAGCCTAAGAATAAACCTCTCGTGTTAATCTTTAGCAGCAGAGCTGCTAAATCTGTACTCAGAATGGTGAAACAAAGGTCATCACAAGGTTCTTAATTATCAGAAAGATTAATCTTTATGGCTTCGTTTGGTTTTAAATGAACACCTGCACAATTAGTCAATAAAATACTTCAGTGAGTGTAATTTACTGAGCCTTTCCGCCAATAATAGGTAGAAATATACGTAAGAGTGGAATTGTGGGAGATTGACAGCCTAAACAGTTATTGGGGACTTTTAGTCAAACATTTTTACCTTGTTAATCAATTTCTATGCGTCTTTAAAACTGTAGAGGAGGTTAACACTGCTGACTGTAACATCAGCTCTGCCGTGAATTGTGGTTATTGTGGCGAGGATGGAAGCGCGGTGGACCCAGGTGGCAATGAGAAACGATGGTTTTAATGATGATTACAAAGTACAGAGGTCCAGGCAGCACAGGTGAGCAAGGAGTCCAAGAACTCAGACACTGGTAACGATAAATACGACTGGAACGGGACACAGGACAGGGTCCGACAGGGAGCAGGTGACACAGGTGGGGTTAAACACACAGAGGGTAGTCAGAGGAAACGAGGGACAGCTGGAAACAATCGAGGGTTAGAGGCGACAACACAGAGACTCAATTAACTGGAAAAAAACAACAAAAAACACACAAATTCCACATCCTCACTAGCTCTTCATATATGTGACCAGAACAAAACCAGGAAACAAGTCTCCCTCGGATGTTTTGAGTTATTTACAGATTCTGAAAATATGAATTCTAAACTTTTAATGATATCAAACACACAAAATAAAAAAAAAAAAATGAAGAAGATACGGTCATTTGAATGTTGACACTCTGCAAACAAGACTGTCACATTTTCAATAGAATTTTCCCCAAACCTGATCAGCCACTGGGGGATGTTAACTTAGCTTTTCATTTCAATTACTTTGCAGTAACTAACTAATAATTAACTGCTGTGATCACATAAGTAAGGCTGGTGTGTTTTCTTTTCACTCGTATCTTTCTGGTGGATGTTGAAGTAAGGCTCTTCGTCTTCAGGTTTTAAGACGCTTAATTATTTTGATGTCCTGCTGCTCGCCTTCTGATGTTAAAGAATCCATTAGCAGGTTGAACTCTGGAGAAAATTTGCCACTCAACATGCAGCAAATTTCAACATGGAGATTTCTCCTTTCGGCCCGAACCCTTAGACAGACCTGGCCTGCAGTCTTTTTTTCCATCAGCCCATAACCTGCAAGGATCAAGGTGATGTGATGGCAATGTTAAGCAGCCATGTGTTTCTTTCAGACTCTCATCTTGTTGGCCAGAACCAATAACAAAAGTATGTGAGTAGCCAATGAAGGCCAGCATGTTAATCGTCTGTGAGTTTCTGCCACATCCCCTGAAACAATTTGACTTACTCAGTAAACAATCTGAATTCAAGTACAGAGTTTACCACTTTAAAACCGCTGAGGCTGCTATTTTAAGCATAGGGCGATTTCAGCACATCCTCACTAGAAAAAAAAATCACAATCTTCTCAGAAATTGGTGGGTTTCTTTTAATCTTTTTTCTCATTTTCAGCTCTGATGGCTTCTTTCTCGTATTCTTGTGGTGCGTCACATATATCTAGTTTGTTAATATTCCTGCTTTCTGTCAGTCTAAGAAAACTGTTAACATTTCCAAAAGCTCTAAGGACAACCTAGACTCTATTATTCAGCTGCTCCACAGCTTTTGGGGTAAAACTAGTCCAAATGTGACCTGTGGTAACGCAGGACTGTGGAGTCTTGTTTTGGTGCCTTCAGCCCAAGATCTGTTCCAAGATAATGTCAGTAGCACTGAGTCTGATTCTGTTCAAATCACTCAAGCTCTTTGACATTAAACTCACTCATCCAGGTCCTTATGTACTTTGCTTTGGGTACTGATGCACAGTCTGTTCCCACTGTTTCCCGGGCGGGAACATGAAGTTGTCCAAAATGTCTTTGTGTGTTGCAGCATTAAGAGAAATAAGAGAGCCAAACCCAGAAAAACATCCACACACACACACACACACACACACACACACACACACACACACACGCACTCAGCTGTTGTACTTCCACTACCCGGCTGTAAAATGTTTTCTTTTGTTTCCGGTGTTTCAAAAGATTTCCTTTCGACTTCCCTCATCCTGAGGCTAACATTGATCTTGTCCAAGTCATTTTCTCTTTACATGTCTTCACTATAAACTGTCAAAGTACTGAACTCACACACTTCAGAGTCATGTCTTTTGCCTTCCTTAAAATGCCATCATAAATGAACATTAAAATAATTAAAGTCTGATTTGTCCATATTGATCTCCACGTGTTAGAAAATAGTATTGTTTTTTTTCCCCCTCCAAGTCCTTGCCATGTTTTATCTCATTGATATTAGCTTACCATTTGTCTTCATGTTGCTTTTATAACATTTCAGGATCAACTTTAATATGCTAACCTGTTTAATAACACAGCGGCTGGATATAGAGCTTCTTCTGCCCAAACTGTCTCGTTCCTGTCTGTGAACAACAGTTTTCCTGATTAGCTTTAGAGGTAATGAGAGCCAGCGCCAGCGCCTCTCTCTGATGTGTCGCTGTGAGCTGAGCTGAGCTGAACTTGGTCTAGAATGAAAACAAGAAGCTTTTCTCCCGTCTTAAATTATTATTTTTCCGTAGAAATTACCGAGTGGATTTTTAGCGCGGTTGATCTATCCCAGTCAGCCTGCAGCCTCTGCTTGGTTCCCTCTGCTGTCCTCGGCATATAAATAAGACAAACATAAGTAGGTCAGACTCCCTCCAACCTCCACCCCCTTCTTCTCTCACTCCTTCCTTCTTTTTTTTCTGTTAGACCCAACACCCTCATCTTTCAGCACTTTTCCCACCTTCCCATCTCTCTCTATCTGTCCCCGTTGGTGCTGTTTACGTAGAAAGCGTCCCAAAAACATCATGAGGTTGGCAGAATTTAGTCTCCCACCTCTTAAAGTTGATCCACTGTGAAAAATTCCCTCATACAAACAAAACACAACGGCCAAAACATGTGAGGACTGAAAAGATTGACTTCTACAGAGGGCAAATATTCTTTTCCAGCACCTGTTAACGAAACATGATCAAAGTGTTTCCGATGCATCCTGATCGTTTCTTCTTCTTAGTTTCTGAATGATTCACTGACTTTTTACCAGGATTTATTTTCTCTTGCCAAAAACTCAACTCGACCCAGGTGTCATTAAACAGGTCAGGAGAGTTTCACTTCAGACTGTTTTCTGCTTTAATGTGATTTATTTATTTTTTTTAAACTTAGCTAAAACAGACATTTACTGTTGGTTAGTGGAGGATTTCACAAGCAGAGTGTCTTAGTTCTGCTGCAGAAGGATGTTGTTTCTCATTTAGTTGCGTCTTGGGCTGTTTTCACTACTAACATCGTCTCTTTAAAGTTTAGGTCAAACTGGCACCATGACATCAAGCTGGATAGCAGAACCGTGATTATTTCTGGGCACTTCTATGATCTGCTATGGTGTTGTCTTAAATAAGAGGACAGCTGTACGTTAGCTGGAGTTTGGACTGCAGCACAGTCTCCAGGGGACATTCACAGCAATAAAGACTTGTAGGGATGGTAAAGCTTTAAGTCCTGACAGCACCATGCACAGAGCTGTTCTTGACCAAATGCCAAGTACTGTAAAGATTACTAGGACCTGCTCCAGAATTTGGCCAGTACCAGACTGGACCTACAGAGGTAGATTACACACACGTTGTTGGTCTGGAGGGGTTTAACTACACACCCGGTGTAGAAGAGATGACGTTTCTGATCTGGCAGATGTCAAGACTCCCGGAGTCGAGACCAAATACACACCGAGTTTAAATACAAGGAAGAGAAGAGTTTCACATGTAAAGAAGTAAAAAACGGTTATTTTTGACAAGACAATTGAGGAGCGCTGCAAAGACTCTATTGGCTCAAACGCAGAAGAAAAGCTTCAGCTCCTCCTTGAAGCTTCTCTTCTCTTCCTCGTATTTAAACTCAGTGGTTGAGTTTTACGAGAAGTAAGGCAGAAAATCTCCAAAGTCCCATCAGAGCTGACAATCCAACGTGGCTGCAGAGTGGTGATCATCTGCACTGATGAACAACTTAAACTGCTGTCAGATTGTATTCCATTCAAAACAATTACACAAGCTACTGTGGAAGCTCTGCCTGTTGACGTGTGGCTATATTTCAGAATACTGTACTTAACTAGGTTGCTGAATTTCTTTAAGAAATGTTTGAATTTTGTCAGCTATTTATCCTGAGTTTATACTATTAGTAGAGCCTCATTTTTATTTTCTCATGTAGAAAATGTCCCACATGCCTTGTTGTTGTTACCTCAAGCAACAACCTGTTTTCAATCAGGTCTGGTGTGTTTAATTGATGGGAATTTGGAGATTTTCTGCCTTACTTCTCGTAAAACTCAACCACTGAGTTTAAGTACGAGGAAGAGAAGAGAAGCTTCAAGGAGGAGCTGAAGCTTTTCTTCTGCGTTTGAGCCAATAGAGTCTTTGCAGACTCTGACTGAAGCCTCTAAACGCTGTATAATGACTATCATGTTTTCTGATGGATGTGGGTGTTACGGAAAACAGACCAGACTTTCCAACATGTTTCTTTTTTTGTATTGATCAGGCCAAAGTTTAAAGGAGGCTCTTTTTACTCCACAGGCCATTCCTGTATTGCAGAGAAGGAAAGTAGAAAACTTTATGAATATTTTATAAATGTACGCTTAGCATCTGTTCAGGGTTGGCTCTGCATGAGTGAATGTTGCCCCTTGAAGTTTCACTGAAACAGAGCAGCGACTGAGGCTCTTTGTTCTTTACAGCCTCGGTCTATGAATGGTACTGGTACAGCCAGATCCGTGCGGCGCATTTCAAGTGTCCCCTTCCTTTCTGAGGAGTTGTGGTTTGATGAGTCATGAACACGTCGAAGCGAACATCCTTCGGTACTAATGTAGCGTAAATAAACACAAGCCAAGGTGGCCAGCAACAGAAACGGTAGGAATGGGCAAACTCATCGGAGCGCTTGTGATGTAACTGAGAGGCAGCCTTGAAGTAGATGTGTAAGAATAAGTGATTCTGAACTCTATGATCCTACTGCAAACCAGATAAAAGGATAGGGAGGATAAGGAAGAGAAGCTTTTCTCTAATTTTATATAACCTTTCCTACTCTGAGACACAATCTGCAGTTTAACCTCTGACCTCCAGTTGAGAGCAAAAGACAGATATTCAGCAAGTCGGATCCCAACAGCTGTCCTAATGAAGAGACAGACGGCTACAACATCTGAACACTTTTATTCCCATTTAGTGGTGAATTTCTCCATCATTGAATCTACAACAGCGTCTACAGCAAACAAATACAGCCTAAGATGCTCTAAACACATGAGTTATAGTTTAAGCCAAACTGAATACAAGCTTACCCGTAAACATGTTAAAATATATGTGTGTGCAAAGTTGATATTTTAAATTTAGACTTCAGACGCTTCAGCCAGTGTTGATTAGCTACTGATACACCTATTACAAAATGTGCTGGGATATGTGCACCATGTAACAATCATGTGGACTGTTACTTGGTCATGGTGTAAATGCACACATCACTGTACAGGATTGAAATGTTTTATGTTTCTAAAACATGAACAGCATGCAAATATTAAAGGACTTGGTTGCTAAATTCCACTCTTCTGAATTGAACTAAGATGACTGTAATTAGTGTGCATGTGTATGAGAATCTGAATCTGATTCCTGGATGAACCTGGCAGATTGTGGCAATAATTCAACCAGACCAGTTTACTTTGTAAATAAAGTGTATTTTTGTTGTGAACCGAACCCGTCAACAATCTACAATGGAAGAACACAAAATTAATTTGATAAATTATTTTGCAAATAGATCCTTAAAAGCCTGATTTCACATTTATTGTTGTTTCTTAATATTATTGCCTGTGTTTGATGAATAAATTCAGCAGTTATTGAGAAACTAATGTGTGTGTGTGTGTTTGGTTTGTGCTCTTGTGTGTGTGTGTGTGTCTGTGTCTTCCAGAAAGCCTACTGTGGCCACTGTAGCGAAAGGATATGGGGGCTGGGCGGGCAGGGCTACAAGTGTATCAGCTGCAAACTGTTGGTCCATAAGCGCTGTCACAGACTCCTCCCTCTGACCTGCCAAAGGCTTATGGTGAGTTATTCTTCTGCATTTGGGCTCGACGGAACACGCCGGTCTGAAATCAAGTTACAAGCAGTTAGAAAGTGTGAGGACATGTTCCCTGAGTGGGAAAACACCATGGAGTCCAACATGTTAAAGCACTGCGTGTTTCATCTTAAGGCAACGAGTTGAATGGGGAACCTGCATCGATTCTGGTCACAGAGCTCTTTGATGCATACGATTTGGCTTTCCAAGACATTTCACTCATGACATTTTCTCTAGGATTAGCTGTAAGTTTAAACGAGGTAGTCCATGGGACAGCACGTACATGAGCCTTAAAGTTTTTGCATCAAGGTAGTTTTGTAAAGCAATGTGAAAGAGATGTTAATATAGACCAATCAGAAGACATTTTGACAAAATAAAAACCCTTCCTCACAGAACAAAGCGAACCTCCGGTCTTTTTACAAAGATCATTCACCTGTTGACATTCCCATAAAGGAAGACTCAGCGTGAAACCTACATGAAGAATGAAATCTTCAAGAATAAACTTTGCCCAAAAGGAAACACAATCATTTTAGTCCTTCTCAATTGTTGTTTACTTATTAATCCCTTCCCTTGGTCTTGTTTTCTGTGTACAAATGTTCTTCTACTGGGAAAAAGTTGGTCCATCCCTAAATCTGGGGATGTATAGTCTTCCTTATACATAAATTCTTTTAACAGAGGACACTGCTCCAAATGAAATAGGTTTGGAGCTTCTACCTGTGTGGCTACTATCGACTGTAGCAACCTGCGCCACCCATTGCATGTAGGGAGTTGGTTGGATGAACAAACTCTTTCCTAATATCAGAAAGCTGTTAGCGATCGATCAGCACACTGCTAGTGGATGTGTAACATGCAGCAGAAAGCTGTGGCCATTGTTTCTCCCTACATCCAGTGGGTGGCGCAGGTTGCTACAATCGATAGTAGCCACACAGGCACTCCTTTCAGCACAGTGTTTCTCAACCCTGGTCCTCACAGCTCCCCTGCTCTGCATGTTTTAGATGTGCCTCTATTCCAGAACAGCTGATTCAAATGATTGCATGACCATCAAGTACTGCAGAAGCCTGTTGATCACGCAGAGATACAATTCAGATGTGTGGCAGAAGGAAAATACCTAAAACATGCAGAACAGGGGGTCGGTGAGGACCAGGGTTAAGAAACTGTTCTAGCAGGTACAACACTTTCAATTGGCTGAGAGGTTGCCAGGCGACGGTGCATTTTTGTTCCAGAAGCAAGCAGAAAATGTTTCGTAAGGAAGCAGAGAGTCTGAGCAGAGACTATGTCTAAGCGCGAGGAGGAGTTTTGAGTACAAGAATTACAAGTTTTGAGAAAAAAAAAAGACAAAATCCTGCTTTCAAACTGAAAATGTGTACTCACTCTTGGATTATGACAGAAAAATTCCCCCCATAAAAGTGGTATAAGCATCAAAACTGTTCCAGTATGTCCTATTTTAGATGAGCAAAGCATAAAATGTTGTTTTGTTGTGCTGTTTAACGTGGATGGGAAGTAACGGGGAGGGATCGGGTCGTGACTTTGGAGAAGGAGAGCAACTTGGCATGTTTGACTTCTATTTGAATTTATTTTGTGTGTGACTGATGTATGGATCCACACGCCACCCTGAGCTACATTCCTGTTGGCTCATCAGTACACACAGGCTGTCGCAACACAGCTAGAGAATGAGCCCGATTATTTTTGGCCCCTGGCTAACCGACAGTCTTTGAACCTCTCGGTATCCGAGGTGGAGCTGAAGCTTTTCTTCTGCATTTGAGCCAATAGCCAGTCATTGCAGTGCTCCTTATTTGTCTGGCCAAAAAATAAAAAAAAAAACCTCTGTGTTTACTTCTTTACATGTGAAACTCAGTCGTCTTGACTGATTAGCTGGTCAATGCTTTGGTTTCTATCTTTCTTAGAAGACACACTGAACTTTGCTCTGTGAGATGTTTTCTAACCTAACCCCACTTAAAACTTCTTTTACCGCCTACTAAACTTCTTAACATATTATTAATGCTGTCTAATGGGTCTCAACCAAACAGTGACTGAGCTTCAGTCACTGTTTGGCTGTCAGTAAGCACAGAACGTGTTCTGCAGTCTCTTAAGCGGTCACTCTGCAGCTCCGCTTCCTGCTCCATCCTCTGTGAAGTTGGTCAACACTACAGCACAGCGCTGTGCTCCACGTGACCAGTCGAGTTGACCACAGAGCAGAGCAGATTCCAAGCTCAGCAATCTGAAGACAGAAGTCCAGATTAGAAAGTCAATGTGGTCGATAGTGCTAGCTCTGACAGCGAGCTCAGTGTCCGCCGTTTGAATATTGACCAGCTTGTCATCATCGGAGGCAGATTAGTGACTCTGTGGCCCCAGAAAGCTGAATGCCACTTTCTGAGGGAGTCCCACATTCTCTTTCCTTTGGCTGCTTGTTTGGAAGCAACTCTACAAATGCAGTTTTCTTCCACGGTCCTTGCTGATGTGATTCAGCACACTCTTCACCAAGAGTGCAAAAACATCCAGGGACATGTAGCTGGATATCTGGGGGATCACGTTAGTGGATACTTAGATGAAGTTTTGAAATTCTTTTTTCAGGATCCAGTCATGCCATCACAGGAACCCCCTGCAGACGCCAAGAGAGAGGAGGTGGACGTCCCACCGGACGACACGGAGGACACGGACGGGAGTAAGACATTCCTTCGTTAAAGAGAAGTTATCCCCAGCATGTTTGTGTTGCTGCTTCGCCCTGTTAAAAAGGTTTTAACCCTGAACCAATCTGGTGAATATTTAGTTTGACATGTGATGAATGATGGTAGCTCATGTTTACCACTTACACTTGTTTACATTTTTGTGAAAAAGTCTCATTAGTTTCTCAAATCAGCTCAAAGTTGCTAAGCTACACCAAAACCAACACAATTGTTCCGCAGGACAAAACATCTCAGGCCATATTGGATCTTAAGTTAACATAATTAATTATTTTATTTGTGTTGGGACTAATTATTTCTGATATTTCTGATTATTATGTTCACCCACCAGATGGTGCTGCTTTTTGCAGCCGATCAGTGACCCGTCTCAGGACTTGATGATTTCTCATGCTTAATGTGTAATACATTTTACAGAAATTAGATCTTTTTTTTCAATTAGCTCAATGATTACTTAATTCTAAACTGTGAAATTAAGTGACCACATGGTATTAATAAGGTGAAAAATTCCCAAAATGAAATTGTTAAATATGAATGAATAAATTAGGCGGAGGTAGTTTTAAAAGACTGCCATGTGAATATCAACATATATATTTTTTCTGTGATGCTTTTGAAAGGTTAGCAAAACACAGCATGGTTTTGCAAACATCCCCAAGTGCACTTTCTGCCAAAATAAGTATCTGAATCATCTCACTTTGAGCTCTGGGAAATGATCTCAGGTGGGTAGAGCAGCCAAAAGCTTTACTCAAGGAAATGAAGCGCTACTTCTTTAAATGAGTCGAAACGAATTTGGTAAAAAATTACAATTTAAGCACTTGAGCAGGACTTCTTAATCAGATTTAAGTTGAGAGAATGATGTCATCTTAAGGGTATCGTAACCTTTCTTGGCTCTAAGCCTATAATGTGTAGAGTGCAAAAACCTCCCGCTGATGTAATGCACATTCACATGTGTTATCTCAGTTAGTCCATAACCTGCTCCTCCCACTGCAGCCTCTGTGTATCTATAATACTTAGAACATGATAAGTTCAAGGCAGTATTTACAGTATTTAATCTGAGAACGAACCATGTGGAAGAATGTAACCGTCAGGGTCAGATTCCCCCTGATAGAAGAGTCTGTTAATATCAACTATAGGATTTCTTTGTCAAAAAGACTAAACCTTGGTCACTTCACCTCACGTTCATCATCACTGCTTATGTAACTCTCAGCAGCTTTCTAACTGCTTTAGCCCACAGGCCTCCTGCTCAGCTGACTGGCTCTGATGGGCCAGTCAGACCCGACTGTTTGGAGTTGCTGTTGCAAAGAGCTGCATGGTTTCACTTGGTTTGATGTTTTCCTATAACTCTGTTTGTTATTATGTTTCTCCCTCTGCTGGCCCAGAACAAAATTGCATGTTTACGTTGCCGTCTGTCTCTTTTTCCGTTCTTCGCAGTATCCTTTCTGCCACACAATTGTGCAGTGGATAAAAGGGGAGACGTGGAGACGGAGGTGAGAGATTGGCCTGGTCACTCTTTCGCTTAAAGCATCCAAAACCAAAACTCATCGTACTGCATCCTCCGACTTACAGGACTCTGACCTCAATCCCCTGCAGGACATCAAGGCTGTAGTGGACGGTATCGACGGCATTAAGTTGTCCCAAGGCACCACTCTGGGTCTGGGTGACTTTGAGCTGATCCGGGTGATTGGGCGAGGTAGCTACGCCAAAGTGCTGCTGGTCCGGCTAAAGAAGAATGAGCAGGTGTTTGCCATGAAAGTGGTGAAGAAGGAGCTGGTCCACGATGACGAGGTGAGTGAGGCCGTGAGATTAGGAGAAGCGTGTGTTTGTTGGTGAATATTTTATCTTCCTGCTACCAACGTTTTTATTATGGCATGACAATACTTGACCCGCTGCACCTCAGGGAGGCGCTACAGGTGCATCAAAACAAAAACAAACAGACTCAAAAACAGCTTCTTCCCTAAAGCCAAACACCCCGAAAGCACACGCACTAATTGAACTGATTTAATATTGTAAATTATGCAAACATCATCATATTTATGCTTATATTGTACATTTTTCCTACATGGTTTGTACTGGTGGAGCGGACTTTAATCTCATTGTTCAGTGACAAACGATTAATTCTAATTATAACAATCCCACACTCATCTTCACTAAATGTATGTTGAAAGAACCAGCATCTTATTCTGTTGGAAACTAACTTTACATCTTTAGTCCACAAAATTTGTCCTTACTAAACATTGCTGCCGACACCAACTTCAAATTATACACATATTACTACTAATTAATTTGGTGCAGTTGGGTTGCTTGTCTGGATGTAAGATTAAAATGCTGGAACAGCAACAGTAGCTGAAATGACCACTTGTTGGAGTGTTCAGAACATTGTATGGAAACACTCAAAGTGTCAGACCTGAAAGCAGACGGGCTTCAGCAGCAGAAGTCAGCAATGGGTGAGGTGCCACTACTGTCAGCTAAGAACAGGAAACTGAAGCTACAGTCCAAACAGACTCACCAGAACTGGACTAGAACAGGCTGAAGTGATGCTTCCCAGTCTGATGAGCCTCGGTTTCATCTGCAGCATTCAGATGTTCGGCTCAGCAGGATAATGCACTGTGTTTTCTCTCTCTCACATGGTCTCAAACTGCCTTTTTTTTTTTTCTTTAAGAAAAGTGGGTCACCTGTGCCTCTCTGTCAGATGAGCATGCTTAGGTGATGATGAACACAATAATGAAGATGATCAGTTTTCCTCTGTCATCCTCTTCCTAGCAGCATCACAGGGTGAGGGAATTCCTCAGAGAAGTCGACGCCAATGCCGATGATCTCCTGCTGCACAACAATGTGAGACGGCTTAACAAACGCAGGGCTTTGGCAGGCTTCTGGTCCATCAGGAGGGAAATAACATGTTTTTTGGCAGAGCTAAAAAACAAATCATAACAGAACACAGTTTTCTCAATTCCTAGAAAATGAGAAACAGATGAGCAGTATGGCCTTTTGGTTGACATTACTTCACATCTAGATGAGCTGAACTTGAGGCTGCAGGGCCGGGGCAGTTCAGTTTCAGAGGAAACTTGATGTTGAAGGAAGCCATGTCAGCTCACTTCCCTGCACTGCAGGACAAGGTTTAGGGACAGCAAGACGCTTCCTCTTCTCTTGACTTTATTGAGAGATTCACTGTAAACCTTTGACAGTTTCAGCTCACCATGTTCATGTCAGAAGCTTTTCAAACGAAGTCACACAGCACTTCAAGTGAGTAAATGCTGGGCATCTACAGATGCAGCTGGTTGACCTCCAAGCAGATTTGGCCCTGAAGGGAGTAGTTTGTCAGGACCGATCCTTCCACTTTTTGGCTCCAATTGGTTCCTGTTTCAGGTTTCCCACATCTGAAGCACGTAGCCTGGCAGGTCTTGACCGTGTTTGGCTCCAAACACAATGGTGAGGCAGCTCTCTCCAAAATGAAGATGACCCCTCCAGGCTGCACAACGTTCCACTCCACCCCGTTTGGCCATTTTCATAGTTTAATAGCAGCAATATCATTATCTACCAGCAGGAAAACCTTTTATTAAAGTTTATTAAAGATGTCAACAACGGAGGACTTTTCCATCCAGTCTTGCATGTTGGAGCCAGAGCCGTACCCAGAGCAGGAGAATGAAGACGGCAAACCTGTAGAACTATGCATTCAAATAAAAGCATCGCAATGTTATTAGTGTATTTTCACCCTCACCATTTGCACCAATTACCCTCAAAAAGGAGCGTAGCTTAACAATAGTGTCCATGCATATCAGATACCTATTTAAATATTAATGCTACCACAATATGAATGAAGTAATCAGAGCCTCAACATACTGAAGGACTTATCTAATGTGAGCATCAAGGTCGTCACTGAATGCATTTTTGTTATGTGTTTCCCAAGACAAAAATGGTGGAAAATAAAGCCAAATAATTATATTCAAAACATGCTCAAAGAGGCAGCTAAAAGCTAGCATACAGCGCTAACAGAAGCAGAAGGCTCAATGCTATCAAACCAATGACAAGGACCTCATTACACAAAATTAATGTCTAAAATAAACTTTACTGTCATTTTAGTGTTAACAGCTTGCTGCTTTGCTGTGTGCCTCATAAATGCTCCACAAAACTAACTTTCATTCCAGCGAAAAAATGTATTTAACCAGACACTTCAAAGAGGCTCTGATGCCTAAGGACAATGTAAGAACTCGTGTGTGTTAATACACCCTAGAACTGAACATTTTGACTTGTCTCCCTACAACTTCAGCATAACTGAACTTGGACTACAAAATCACTGCAAGGAATAAAAAATGCAGATTCACCCAACTTATTAGCTGGACGTCATGACCTTGTTTAGCAATTCCAAGGCAAATGCGGTGACATCATAGGTAAGAAAACGTCCTAATCTAAAGAGGAAAACTTTACACTGAAAAATATGGAGGAAGTGGGACAACCTTCTGTTATTGCTCCCATGCTTTTTGACTCAAGAAAACTGATTTCTCCCTGAAATCAGACAAACTTAGCAACCAATGGATGGAGCCTGCCTTCATCAGTCATTGATGGAGAGGTGGGATAATGAAATTATACTGAGACGTTTATCTAGTAAGGCTGCCAATCACACAGACAACCAGCCATGTACGCTGGAGACCATTTCATCTAACATTTTTGGCTGTGAGTGGCAGTCGGAGTCCCTGGAGAAAACCCTCATATGCACAAAAGAACAAACATACACTTTCATCCCAGAATTTGAACCCAGGACCTTCTTGCTGTGGAGCAACCATGTCATATGGCAGTCCAGGCTTCTTGACCCAATTTAAAACGGGTTCTTTGCTAAATGCTTATGTGGTGACATGACACTTGGTCATTCCTTCAGTTTTGGAGCTTTTCCGTGGGTGACTTAAATGTTAAAACTAGAAATAGGCATTAATGTGAAAATGATCAGGTACTGGACTAAAGAAAAACTAGAAAAAGCTGTCCAAAAAAAAAAAAAACTGGAAGAGTTCCAGGTGGAGAAGCACCGATGAATACCTCGTCAATAGATTACAGGATAGTGTCGCTGTTTGGACAGAACATGAATTGCAAATGGCTGGATTTAGAGTTTTTCCTAGCAATATATCCTCCTGACTACCAGGAAAAAAAATATTGTCCAATCACCATTTTTTAAAATCCCACATTCTTTGTACGGTAATAAAAGGTTTTATGCACTTACTTTGTCTCTTCCCATAAAATATGTTATTACTGATGAACGCAATTTTTATGTATTAGAAAAAGATATGAACAAAAGTCCCACCCCTTCACATGTGGTATCATTGAAAAGCCCTAAATGTCCTCTCCAGATACCAAAAGGAATTAATTCAGTAGAATGCAGGGGGTGGGAGATATTCAAGTTTAGAAATGTCCTTTACAGAGGACAAAAATGAACTACTGGTAGTCAGGAGGATATATTAATATAGAACAATTTAAAGGGAAATCTTAGAAATTCACCTGCAAAATGGTATAATTTAAATTTGTGGGAGATGTGAGAATGTTTCCATTACTGCTGCAGATTGACTGTATTTTTAACTGGTCATCCAGCAGATGGCAGTATTGCTAAACAAATTCTCATTTAAAAAAAACAAATCAACCCAATGTCTTCCTTAAGTTACACTTAAGATCAGCATCCAGCATCTTCATCCTTTAGGATGAAAGTGAACTGGACTCAGTAGCAAACTGGTTTTGTACCAGTAAAAACTCGAAGGAAAACATTTTTCACCTTTTCACTTGAAAATCCTTTTGTTGGTACTGATTCTCTGGTCAGTTTGTTCACTCCACTTTAATACTTCTCAACTCTCTTTTAATCTGGCATCCGAGAAGCCTGGAAGCCTCCGCTGAGAGCCGGCAGAAGTAGCTGAAATGACCAAGATAAAGTACTTTGCTATTCAATGTTCTGCGCGATTACAGATTCTTGAAGCCAACAAGAAGGAATTCAGAATCATGAGCACAGTATGTGGTTTGTGTTGTGCTGTTGTGAATTAGGCCTGAACCGTATCGGAGCACAGCATGGCAACTTCACATGTAGAAACGGTTTATTGTAGCACACATAAAATGTGAACTTTAATCCATTTAACGACACTTTAAATCAGTATCAAACACTCTCGCCTCTGGCTGAGCACTCTAGTTCTGATCAGAAACAGCTGACTGACACCATAAATACTCTGTGACTCTGTCACACAGCCTGTAAGGTAAGGTCCTTCTACTGATTTTTATGGTCTAATGGGGAATTTTACTCTGATGCAGAGTGCTGAGAGCAGGGGTGTCCAAACTTTGTCACATGAGCCAAAGTCATCCCGTCAAAAGTGCTCAGAAAGAAAACGGCAAAAATCAAGCAAATAGTTCTCCAGTTTTATTTTGTTTTTAGTTATTTATCTCTTTTAATCATAGATTCAAAATATAAAATGGATTCTGCATGTTTGCGTATTAAAAGAGCTTTCATAATAGTTTTCAAATTATTTTGGATTTGATTGAACATATTTTTTTCCTGTTATGAAAGCAGAATTTGGGTTACCTTCTTTCAAAAATGTTTGCTATATTTAGCCAAGTTTAATAAGTTAATGAAAAGAGTTGGCTTTTCAGTAAAAACGTGTGGATAAACATGGTTCTAATTACTATGAAAGCTTGGTTATAAAATGATGAATACTTTGTGTCTTAACATTTTCTATTTAAACAAATTAGTGTAGGTCTTGAACTGCAGCTGGGGGGACACAGAAAAAACAATCCAGGGACCACAAATGGCCCCCGGGCCACACTTTGAACACCCCTGGCTTAGCGCATCTTTGATCTGATCTGTAGGACAATAGAAGCGTGTCGGTCAACACAAAGATCAGAACGAGGACAGATTTCCAGAAACATAGGTTATAGAGTTTAGTCAGTTATTTCTCTTGTGAAACATGCTTTTGAAAAATAAATCTACTTTTGGAAAGCTGAGTTAATTACCCTGAAATCAGCAGTTTTATGGGCTGAAATCCCCCCGTTATTCTTGATCACAGAACTCTCAACGTCACCCACAGAACGCCTTCTGCTTCACTTCAGATCTATTCTTTCTTTAAAACTGGCCCGTATGAGGAAATGAGACCCGTGTCTTAGTGCTGCTGCCTGAGCCGGAAAGGCTTCAGTCTGAACAACATGAACTGAAATAGTAGGAAAAACTTGTAAAAATTACATGTGCATATTCTCAAGGCGTAAATTCTAAGTTTTAGTTAGGCAAAAAGAAAATGAACGTATTATATGTGTTTTTTTATTTTATCAAAGGCAGGATATTGTCCTTCTGGCTGTTTCTTTTGGTAAATGAACAAACTGTTAAATAGTCAATATGTCTTGACTTTTTACATATTATTGAATCCAATAAAGACTCCAAACCAGAGTCAATAGCAGAATAAGCCGTTTGGCCCTGATGGAGGGAATTATAGATCCACATAGTCAACTCTGCTGCTCAACACACTGATGCATTTTCTTTACAAGTGTGGGACCATTTAAAGGGAACTAAACACATTCCAGCAGTATCGGATTTGTTTCCAGAACATGTTACAGCAAAGGAGAACATCAGCCAAGCACAAGTTTCCTTTTTTTTATTTCTTGGATATAAATTCAAATTTGAACTGTCCATATTTCAGCTCCTGCTAAAGCAGACGTAGTATTTACATTTTAAAATAGAGGAATTTCCTTTGGACATGGTTAAAATTATAAAACGGAAAAAGTCATAATAAATAAAAAAAATACTGGTAATGAATGAAAATTAATGCATTACCTTTGAATTGTGGTTCAACAAAATCAACTTGAGGCTTATTTTAACGTTCTGTGATGAATGAAACAGGATGTACATGATAGAAAAGTTTGGGCTTCATGAAGGTTTCTGCAACGTTCCTGACATGCAGCGTTCTTGACATGCAGCGTTCTTGACATGCAGCGTTCTTGACATGCAGCGTTCTTGACATGCAGCGTTTCTGAGCTGCAGCGTTCCTGAGCTGCAGCGTTCCTGAGCTGCAGCGTTCCTGACATGCAGCGTTCTTGACATGCAGCGTTCTTGACATGCAGCGTTCCTGACATGCAGCGTTCCTGAGCTGCAGCGTTCCTGAGCTGCAGCGTTCCTGAGCTGCAGCGTTCCTGAGCTGCAGCGTTTCTGAGCTGCAGCGTTCCTGAGCTGCAGCGTTCCTGAGCTGCAGCGTTCCTGAGCTGCAGCGTTCCTGAGCTGCAGCGTTCCTGAGCTGCAGCGTTCCTGAGCTGCAGCGTTCCTGAGCTGCAGCGTTTCTGAGCTGCAGCGTTCCTGAGCTGCAGCGTTCCTGAGCTATAGCGATTACTGTCAGCCTGTCACTTGTGAGAGTCGATAAGTTTGTGAGACAAGTTTCTAATGTTTCCTTGTTCCAGCCCATCCGTCAAGGTGCAGTCTTTTATCTGGGACGACTCAGAGAAGCAAACGGTCTGAATCACCCTGAGCGCGAACCGACTGATCGCAGGAGTATCAGGAAGCCCATCGATTAGGCAGATTGATTGTAATTATCTGCCATCTCCGTCTTTGCTCTTCTCTGCAGGATATCGACTGGGTGCAGACAGAGAAGCATGTGTTTGAGCAGGCGTCTACAAATCCATTCTTAGTCGGCCTCCACTCCTGTTTCCAGACAGAAAGTCGGTAAGAGCCAGATAAGACTGACAGCGCTGATTTACAGGCTGGCTCTTCTCTGCTACAACTTTTTTTGTGCTCTCTGAACACTAGAAGGACTTTTTAAATTAAAAAAAAAAATCAATTCACTCCTCAAATGTCTTGATATTTTCTGCCTTTAACAGAACGTTAAATCAGCTAAGCAATCCAAGTTCAGCTCTTTTGATAATGAAGTCCAGTATTCCTGCATTTGGATCAATATCTGATGAGGACACTTTAGACAGAAATCGCATGACAATCTGCCCAGCAACTCCAGGTCCTTCTAAACAAATACAAGATCCACAATTAAACAGTCAGAACTTTACACTCTGTTGTGGTTTTCCTTTTTGACCTTCCTCAACGTGTTGGATCAGCTCTGCTCTCCTGTTTGCTTTCTGCACTGTTTGGATTAGAAAACACACTTTGTGTTAGCAGTTCTCAGCTGTTGTGTGATCTCATTCCATTCATAAGTTGGACACTGAAGGTTTTTCTGCATTTGTTGACGACGCTTACAGCAATGAAATTGCCCTTACATTACATTTCTTTTCCAAATGTTTTATGCCGTTAGTCCACTGACTCCTCAGCATCGAAACAGACCAACTCAAGGGTTAGTCTGTCATTTTCATTTCAGGCCACTTTGTGAATCATGAATGTCCTCAATGGGGCAGTTGTGGCAGAAATTATTGATAGAACGAATCAAATCTCCGTCCTAATAAAACTAGAAGTATGTCCCACCTAAACGAGACTCAGAATTTCTTCTCAAATCTTTGTTCTGAGGTAGCGAGCAGAGCTTTAGTTTGACTAACCACAGGTATTACTTTGGTGTTCTTTGGCGTGCGTTTTGTTTCAACAGTAATATTCAGTGTGTGAATGTGTGTATGGCTGACTGTAAAGCAAACGTACCATTTTAAGTGGTTCTTCTTAATGTTTGCCACGTTGCGGGTGATTAAAAAAAAGTCCTGGCTGTATTTTCAGGTTATTTCTGGTGATCGAATATGTGAATGGTGGGGATCTGATGTTTCATATGCAACGGCAGCGGAAACTCCCAGAGGACCATGCCAGGTAAGCATCCAGATGTTCAGCAGCTGTTCCCACACATGATCCAAGCCTCCGTCCAGTTCTGCGTTCAAACCTCTTCAACCGGCCTTCATTCACATGCAATGGTTACTGCTCTAGGTTTTTCATGTGTCGGCGTCATTTCGAGGTAGTAATATAAATTGTGTTTGGATTCTCTTCATCCGCTGCAATAAAAATCTCTGTGGGCCAGATTAGAGCTGAGAGGCATCTGCTGCAGGGCCAGGAGGAGGATCAGTAAACGGTGCTTTTATTGGACTCTGGTTAAGCTGATGTGACAGCTGCTCAGGAGACGCATGCATGGAACCACCAGCTGTTTAAACGTGGACTCACTGGAGGGATGGAGCGTTCTCCGAGAACAAAGAGCATCGGTTTCATGAAAGGATCTGGCGAAGTGCGGTCGGTTGGTAGCGACTAAAGATCTTTTCTATAAACATTTTCCTGCGGGGCCTCCGTTTTCACACCGAGCAGATCCTCTCGCGGGGACGTTGTGACGCTTCCAAATCTGAATTAAGACTTCTTTACATCTTGGAAGAAATGCAGCGAGGACCCATAATTCATCGTGCCTGCCTGCTTCAGGGGCACTCCGACTGCAGCTCTGATAAATTTCGGATCAAAGGCGCCGTAATTTAGAGAGGCACCGTTGGGCCCCCGATCGGCCTCTTCAATCTGCAACCTGGAGACAGTGGCTGTACATATGCAAAGCAGCATGTTAAGCACTCATCACGATTGTACATATTCATGAGCAGCGCTCTTAGACAGAGCCCTGACGCGCTCCCCCGCGCAGTGGGCGACGCGGGTGATGCTGATAGGACGTGTCTCTGTGCCGTCTGAAGGCAGCAGAGGAACAACAGAGGCTGCCAGAGCCGAGATGTGGGGGAGCGCCGTGGGATCTGTGATTCCTCTGTCAAACGCAGACTTTCCTCCCTCCTCCCTCACTGTTTGACAATCATTGGTTTACAGCAGCCAGACACAGAAAGCCTTGTCAGAGTTAATGAAGGCTTGTCTCCAAGAGACAGAAAACACTACCTACACATGGAGAGAAAACACACCGCTGACTCACCAAAGAAGCTCTCCAAGTACATTTTATCATCACCAAACGGGCTCCGAGCCTGAATCACAGCGGGAGACTGAAGGATCTGCTGCAAAGTGCCGCCGCTGCGCTGTCCAAAGTTTCACTTGTTTAGCGGGCAAGTTTAGGAACTCTGCTCCAACGAGTCGGAAACTACAGAAGCGCAAGGAAACTTTGAGCGACCAGATTATCTGCAGCAGCAGAAAACCGAAAAAACCTTAATGTCGTTTCCTTTTACACTTCAGATGTTTTATTTTGTCCAGAGAGTTAATTTATTTATTTTTGTTAAATTGTGTATGCCATGATTAAGAACATCTATAGAAATGTGTGATCACGATGCCGTATCAAGTCATCTGAAAAGTGCAGCACCTCCTTCCACATACATGTCTTTAACATGTCTGCAGTGGATTGTAAAAACATTCGTACCTCCTGAACTTTTCCATATTTTGCCACATTACAACCACAAACATAAATATATTTTATTGAAATTTAATGTGACAGACCACGCAGAAAGAAAATTATACATGATTCAAAACTTTTTTTTTTTTTTTACAAATAAAAAACTGAAAAGTGTGGTGTGTACTTATATCACTTTGTGTTGGTAACCTTTTGATTTTTTTTCCCTAAAATGGTCAGAACATACCATTTCTGTTTTAGAAATAAATCTGTCTTAAGTTTCACTTTTTAAAGCTAATTATTGAAATAAACACACATTTTTTTTAATTTTTTTTTTTTTTGCAATACATCTGGGCACAAACCCTGGAGACTAGTGACTTTAATATAGTCTCAGGTATGTGTGTGCACATCTTTGGCCAGCTGGTGGTGCTGTGTGACGATTTAAACATTTTTCTTCACAGATTTTATGCTGCTGAAATCTGCATCGCTCTGAACTTCCTTCATGAGAAGGGGATTATTTACCGAGATCTAAAACTTGACAACGTTCTGTTGGACCACGAAGGACACATCAAGCTTACGGACTACGGCATGTGCAAGGTCTACAAGAGCCAAACATTTACTGACGTTCTAGTCGTGTTGTCTGCCGCGCTGAGCAGCCTGAACTGGAAGCTCCAGCATAACCTCTGTTTTTGTTGTTGTCCCCACATTGACGCCGTTGCTCACATCACGCTGTAATCCAGGAGGGCATCAGACCAGGGGACACCACCAGCACTTTCTGTGGGACCCCCAACTACATTGCACCGGAGATCCTGAGAGGAGAGGACTATGGTGAGAACATGCTGGCTGTAGCGCGACGGTCCACTACCTGAAATCTAGTTTCATTTCAGGATTTCTGTCCTGCAAGGTTGCTAAGCTGTGTTAGCGTTAATGTGTGTTAGCGCTAAGCAACAAAAAGTGTTGCTGAGACGAGTTTATGATGACAAACTTTGCCTAGTTACCAGCCCATCATGTGTGTGTGTTCCCCCAGGCTTCAGTGTAGACTGGTGGGCTCTGGGTGTGCTGATGTTCGAGATGATGGCCGGAAGGTCTCCGTTTGATATTATTACTGACAATCCTGACATGAACACAGAGGAATACCTCTTCCAAGGTGAGACACAGTCATTTGCTCTGCTTGCCTTCAACCTAAGCTGGAAGTGGTTGGGTTTAGTCACTTCATGGGCTGAAAGGCCAACTGTAAACTCTAAGTAGTCCAGAGGTTTCCTTCACTTGGCTCACTTTTCACATGCCTCGTCTTTGGTTTAAGCCTTATTAGTTGATTCGGTAACACTTTATTTGACGGGATGTGCATAAGACTGACATGACACTGTCATAAACATGACATACCACCTGTCATGAACATGAAGGAGTCTTTATGAACGGAGTCATGAACTGTCATTCTTTTAATGCAATGATACTCTAAAGGTGGCATTGAAAGCCCACTAGAAGTGTCAACTTTGTATTATTTTGTAAATAATGACACTTTCATTCATAGTTTGCACTTTTAATGGACTTTCAAGGCAATTTTTAGAGAAACTTTGCATTAAAACACCTCATGACAATAGTCTTAGACGTTTATAAAAACTCCATGTTGATAACAGGTGTGTCATGTTTATGACGGTGTCATTCGGCCTTATGCACACTGCTTCAAATAAAGTGTTAACGTTGATTTCAAAATTATTTGAAACTGATTAAGAAAATAATTTGTCAGAAATAAAGAAAGTGAATTTTATAGCAGTGTAGCTTTAGAGCAGGCATATTCAGATGAAACTTGGATAAATTTACAGCTGACAAAATAAAATGAAGTATACAGAAAGTATACAGTGTAAGTGTGAAAGTTGGGCCTTTTTTTACTAGCTGGATTTTTTTCAGTGCTACAGAGAAAAACTGGACCTTAAACTGGCAATCATCTTTGTCTGCGTGATCTGGCAGTAACATAACATAGGTCTGGACTAACACTCTGAACATCCACTGCTCTAAAGGAAAGCCACTCCTGATCAGTTTCTGCTGCTTCAGTGTAGCTGGATGGAATCTGTGACTGTAAACTGTGTTCTTCAAATACCATAACAGTTCATGTTATCACATAAATCTTTAAAAGAGGTGAAATTATTCGATCTTTCAGCATGTGCTGAGTAAACGCTTGAACTCGGAATGACGTTGGCTGAAAACACATCCTCAGTACGAAGTCCTGCCCCACATGAGCCCTGGAGGATTTGGCAGTACATCATGGCCTCTATAACAAATGGGACTCGGTTGCATGTGAGGACCAGTGGAGTGTTTCCTTTATGCTTTTGCTTCATTTGGCAACTGATGGACTTTTCATCGAGCAGAGATGGAGCCAGATCATTATCCTGAGCCACCTGAAATCACAGAACTCTCTTCTGTCGGTTCAGTGACGAAATGTTGGTGATGGATCCAGGATTTTGAGCAGGAAATGCTTCAGTGTTTGTCACAATTTTATTTATATAAGGACACATTTGGAGAAATCCAACAGTTGCTAGAAAGGTATATATCAAGATTAGTTCTTTAGACCTGCACTGTTTTATTCTGTAAGGACCAAAGCTGACACAACAGTCACAGTAGGATAATAA
>NW_028263376.1:7065158-7072658 GCF_051168715.1 Poecilia mexicana | reverse complement strand
GGAGCCTTTAACTCTTTACTCAACATTACAGTAAAGAACAGGCATTTTTTCTTGTCCTACCAAGTGGTGATGAATAGTTGTAAGCCTAATCAAGACAGCTCATGATTAAAGGAATTTGGGTTTCTAATGAAAGATTTCCATAAAAGAAATTCTTAATATTTGGAACTAAGCTGTCTGAACCAGCCCTTTGCCAGGCCCAAGCAGTGAAAGGTTCAAATGGTTTCTCTCCTGAAATGAAATGTTTTTTGGTTTTTTTCAGACTTTAAGTTAGTTGAAGATTCACCTAATTTTGCACAGTTGTCAGTTGTACGTGAAACGTAAGAATTAAAAATGATCGTTGCCAAACAAAATCCCTAAAACCTTCGCTGGCCAAATGGCATTCTGTAAATGTTTGACATTTGGTTCAGATAGATCCCTCCAGGGCAAGACAACAATGTCTCTTGGAATTATGTCCTAAAACCAACAGGAAACTCCAAACTCATTCAAAAACCTGTTCCTCCCCTCACCTGTGGTGGCGCTGCTACCAAGAACTACTGAAGGAATCGACACCAAACCTCTGAAGACCAGCACAACTTCCTTCTACACGAAATGTAAACATCAGATAATGTGGTTGTTCGTGCGTTCGTTTTGGTTCTATTTACCCACAATGCCCTGCGCTCCATTTTGCTTCCTGCTTCTGGAGCCATCTGCTTCATCCACATTCCATGTGCATTCGAACCGCATCAGAGTTCACTTCAACCACACTGACACCCGGAGCTGTTTGGTCTTTTTTTGGTCTGCATCTGAGTTTGATTATACATTCACACCTCACCGAACAAATCAGACTTTCTGCAAATGAACTGGAGTTTGATTAAAGCAGACTAAACATGGCTGGTGTGTTTAGTCCTTAACTGATGCTTCAATAAAGTTTCTATTTGGAAAAGGAACTGGTTCTCATCTTGTGGACTAGCCAACCGCTGCGATCCCATTAATACATCATTGTATTGTATAAAGTAATTCTGACTATGAATCAAGAGTCTTTTCTCTACTGAACTGAACTCTGGTGCCTCCATGTTTGATTATTGTCTTAATAAAGCACCTGGAGGAAAATCAGCTTACTTAAACAAATACATAAACCTTTGCATTTGAACTTTCCTTGAGAAATTTGGTCTGTTACTGAAATGTGAGCTCTTCCTAAAGAGTGACAGCAGAGAAACTACACTGCTTCTGACCAATGACCAGTCCTCAGATCTACAGGAGCAGGAAGTTTTATTTTCTGGCCCACGTGCGTTTCGTGGACATGGACACCTTGTCCGCCGGTGGACAAGGTGTCCATGGATAAGATGTCCGTGTGTCTGCTGTGTGAGCCCGGAGTTACAGCGCTGCTTTGACCACATGTCTGACCCCCAGTATGTCAACACAGATGTACTGGCCTTGTCATCAGGCCAGTACATCTGAGGTTGTTGGCCAGTGCAGGTTGGACCAGGTTTGAGTCCTTTCATGAACATAATCTCAAGGTGTCGGATGATGGTGCAGGAAGACAGATCATAATTTTTATCTCAGCATCCCTACAAACAGAAAGCACTTCATTTGAATCAAGTGGTGCTTGTGAACGCTTCACAGGCCCATTCAGCTGATCTCTGATTGGTGCCAGCAGCCCAAAAACACAACGTATGTGGCAGGATTCATTAACACTGCCTCACATGAACCACAAGGAACTTAAGAACTAAATAAGAAACAGTGTTTATTTTGTATATCCAGCAGAAAATATTGTCTACAACCACAGCTCTATACCTTAATGAGAGAATGTGAGCTTGTGTTATTCTGGTGCTGATCCAAAATGACATCAATGTTGAAGCTCAGTGGTTTTACAGTTTTTTTTTCTTAGCTCCAGTTCTTTTAAGCTTGTGGTAGTGAGAAAAGAAAAGGCCTGGCTCTAAGCAAACACCAACAGCGCTTTAGCACTGGAACTGCTTAGAAAGGTTCTCTTGTTGCTACTTTCAGATGCTGTGGCTCTGTTGACGTCCTCAGAGCCACAGCAGGCTGCAGGGCTTTCCCGCTGAGTGTGAAGCAGTCAGGATGAGAGTTGGGCCTCCCAAAGATGAAAGCTCTGCTTCACATAAAAAACAAAATCAAAGTTCAGAGTCCAGCCACTGCCTCACAGGACCAGTTTTGCCAAACCTGCTTATTATAAGTGACTTTGGACTTTTATTCTTTCTAAAGTCTCTTGCAAATTGTAGTTTTTTTGACATAAAGTTGCTCACTTGGGTTCGACTTTCTTTCCAAAAGGAAAATTATCTCCAAGCTCCCCACAATAAATCAAAACACCAGTGGTAGGTAGGTTGCAGTGTGTAGTGCAGTAACCACAAACACACCGTAAAGCTCTTTTAAAATCTCTTGAATGTGCCTAGCTGCTAAAACAGAGCACTGTAAAACACAACGCTCAGTTTAAATAAAAGATTTCAAGTGAACACAAATTAATTCTCATCAACTTGTCGTTTGTGCTCATTTTAAACGCGTGGCGTAAAACTTTTGGATAAAAAAAGTGTTTGATAACTTAATCTGTGTAAACTGAGCAAAGTATCTGAATGTGGTGAGAACTTTGGACTGTAAAGGGTTAACGCTTGGCGTTCAGGAAACACCCAGACGTTACTCCATTTCTGCTCAAGCAAAACCTGCAAACCAAAGAGAAAGTTTTGAACGTTTGTGCGA
Organism: Poecilia mexicana; assembly: GCF_051168715.1. NCBI lineage: Eukaryota > Metazoa > Chordata > Actinopteri > Cyprinodontiformes > Poeciliidae > Poecilia > Poecilia mexicana. Next base: position 7,069,967 of record NW_028263376.1, on the reverse strand, counting down.
CTGATTTCAATGTTGGAAAATAAAATATGTTCTGATGACACCATGTTTCTTTAATGTTTGAAGGCTAAAACATATAATGCTGAGAATAACACTTCAGATCATTTTAAGATTACTGCTTACCATGGAAAGGTCTTGACCAAATAGATATTTTAAGGCAGTTGGTTTATATGTGACAGTAGGGATTGCCACGCAAGATTTCTCACAATTCATTGCACCACTAACAGCAACAACTGATTAAATCACTTTTTTTTATTTGTCAAAACAATTAATTTTAAGATATTAAAGGTGAAAATACTCCAAAGCTTCATCTTTTGATGTTTCCATTTATACACATGAAACTGCACCATGAGTGAGCTGTATTTTCAGTTCCATGACCCTGTTCTACATAGCTTTGCATAAGATTGATTGTCTTAATAAAGAAAAGAGCAAACTATCATTGTTTATATATATATATATATATATATATATATATATATATATATATATATATATATATATATATATATATATATATATATATATATATATATATATATGTATTTTTTTGTCAAAGCTTGAGCAGAAAAATCAAATAAGAAGCAGGAGCCAGGATTCAAGAAATGCAGAAATGCTAAGCAGGCTGATAATGCGTGTTTCACTGATTCTGCTGTAAAGTTTACTTCTGTTTTATTTTCACATTAGAGTTAGAAGTGTGCTGCCATCTCTGGAGATGAAGGTCAACTGATTCCAGGAAATGTTTCATTTATTTCCGTCCATCTTCAGGCACCCAATCAGTCCTACACGAGCGCATTAAGTTCTTGATTTGTTCACTTGTCTTTTCATCAGTCCATCTTGAGAATTTCATTTTCCCCATTAAGTCTTCATTTAATGTTAAATTCCCACTCTGGTAAATAAAGCATTAAGGTCCGGCTGCCACTTTTAAAACTTAAACAGAAAGAGGGGAGCAGCTTGTAAAATACCGACAGTAATATTTAGCGCGTTTTTTAAGCTGAGCTCTGCTCAAATTCACACTTCATCTTTTAAGAGTTGCTTTTAAACAACTTGTAAATAATATTCCGACAGGCGTCTCTTTGCTGTGTAAAGTAACAAGCAGAAATGTTAATTGGTTTAAAAACCAACCCTGCCTTTTTGGTATCAAACTGAAGATGAGTTTTTTCTTTTTTTTTTTTTTCTTTTTTTTGGTTTTGTTTTTTTTTTTAATGATAATTCCACAGAAGACATTTCATAAAAAATGCATAAACCCAAACATTTTTGCTAAATAATGAATAAGCCATTGCTAAGTACTCCAAACAATAATCACCAACGCTGCAGGTTCCAGCTGCTTGGCAGAGCAGCTTTCAACACATTGGGTTTGCTTTATTTTGTCTGCTATTGAACACTGGAATAAACTCTGATAGACCACAGACCAAAGAGCAAATACAGAGGAAGGAAAATCCACCTGAGGAGACAGACAGTTTAAAGAAAATGATGAAGCAAAGCAAAGCGGAGCGTAAATATGGTACATGAGGTGGTTTCAAAAGATTGTTTCAAACCAGAGCTCTGTCTGCACCTGCTGAGGGCTGAAAAAGACGACCGGTTGGAATGAGAACAGACCACATGCATATTTAATAATGACACAAGGCATTTATTATGAACTAAACCCAAAGTAACATGGTAGAAGAACTTGTTACAACTAAAGGACCTGAACACGGGAAAAGTACTGCTAAAAATCCAACTACAAGTTTACATCCTGTGTTTTTCCCCTCTGTCAATCAACAGTCCTGAAACAGGATCTTAGCATGAAAACATATTATTGGCAATATAAATACCGATAGCTGTCAACGCAGGTTGCAATAAAGTTAATCTCCTTTCAACAATTGTTTGACTTTAAGAACTAAAAAGGCCTGTGTGCCATGTAGAAGCTGCTGAAAACAAAAGGAAATAAAATATGTTTGCAACACTGCAGCATCTGGAATATTTTCTATTTAAAACAAGCGTAATCTTGTTCTTGTTTTTAGTCTGCTCCGAAAGTGTGTTTAAGTTTCTTAACTATGGTGCAGACAAGTTCCCAGTCCTCACCACCAAATGTCAAAGGAAACTCCACTGGGGATCCTTCTGGAGGTCTTATGAAGCACATCCTTGGAATGGAGACGTTCACATTAATTTATTGAGATTAATTTCGGCTCTGTGATCTGACCTTTACAGAAGAAACAAAATATCTGTCAAAGAAAAGTTGGACACCACAACAGAGAGCTTTCAGCCCAGTGCTGTGAAAAAACATTCCCATCTCAGTTGGCCTTCATGATGACTTTATTGGATTTTCACTATTACTGCTACATCAGACTTTCAACTGTTTGGCTTGTTTTTGGCTTGCAGAGCTCAGTGAATTCAATACTTATGTTTATGCTTTTGAGAGATGAATTGATCAAAAACACCTTATAAATAAGGACGTAGCAATCTACTGAGTATGAAAGCTAACAAGAAGCTACACTATTTATGCTTTAACAGTGTAAATGAAATGCTGGGGCTGTAATATTATTATATTGGGCTAAAGAAAGCAGTGGTGCCTTTGCTCCATTAGAAGGAATGAAACATTGACAGTGAGTCTGTTCGTTTCAGGCACTTTTGAAGTGTTAAAGTCGAGTTGAGTTTAAAAAGAAAACAAAAAGCTCAGAAAACTAGTGAGCCATTTTATCTGTGACACGAGACTGTGGCAGTATGAGTACGTTGCATGTAAATTAAGTCATGTTTTTAATAAAAACGTAAACCAGAAAGGATTTTTTTTTTTTTTAAATTTTGCAAAATCCTATTATTTTTTTTTTCTAATAGATTAGATGGCCAATTACACCGGAGCTCCTGTGAAACTGCCAGGATGTCAGAAAAACAAGAACCCATCTCAAATGAAGGTCCTCTCAGTTTGAGAACAAAAGGCTATCTTTTTCCAGTTTAAACCAACATTAGCATGATAATTTCCATTTTCCCATTTGGCACAAACCTTGATCCAAGGTGAGGTGTTAAAGCTGCAGTATAATAAGACACCCTGTGTGTGCTTTGTCTGTCAGGGGTCTGCAACCTTTATTATTAGAAGAGTCATTTTTGTCTCATCTCCCATCAAAGAAAAGAGTGTAGAGCCACAAAAGCCTGTTTGACATTGAAAAGGAACGATTTACAGAGTCTTTATATGTTCCATATGAATATGCAAAACATGGAAAAAACAAAAAAAAACTAAAGAAGGCATACTAAAATCATCTTGTTGCCATGTTCCTGTTACAGTAGGATTCTGTGTATCTTCCTTTCTACATTTTCCTTGGGTAAGAAAAAATATATTTTTTCACTAAATCTATCTTATTTGAATGTATTTTGTGTTGTTTTTTTTTCGTGCAAGATTAAAATCTGAAAGTTAAGAGTTACATTCCAGCAGAGGTCACAAGGGATTTGTTCATTGTTACACACACACACACACACACACACACACACACACAAAAGTCTCATTACCTATTTACATTTTTTTTTGTGATAACAATGACATATTCAATTGCATTTTATAGTAATTCGGTAAATTGTTCACTATATAAAGTAGCAACTTCCTCGTTATTGTAGCTCCACAGACCCATTGTTTACCCTGTTCTGAAGAGCGTTTTAGAGCAACTCATTTTGCTGAATTTATTTATTTATTTTTTTATGTGAATAAGACATTTCTCACCCCGCCCCCCCTTGAGGTTGCACTGCAATCCTCTCCAACCCATTCGGCCGCTTTTGTAGTTTTATAACAGCAATTATCTACCGGCAAATAAACTTTTTATTTCCAAGACTAATAAAAATGTCAACGACAGAGGACTTGTCCATCCAGTCCTACACGTTGGAGCCGGAGTCGTACGCAGAGCAGGAGAATGAAGACGACAAACCTGCAGAATCCACGTAGTCAAACGAACGCATGACAATGGTGTTAACCCTCAGCATCCATACCAATCAAACTATCAAACCAATTACTAGGACATCATTATCAACACACCAAATTTTTGTCTAAAATAAGCTTTGCTGTCATTTTAGCGCTACTAGCAGCTTCCCACGTTGATGTGAACAGACGCCTCAGTCAAACAAACTATTTAGAAAAATCCCTCTTGATTCTGGCAGGAGTTGCTGAAGCGGTCTTGCAAACACACTTTCCCCGCTGATGTGGGTACATTCCTGAGAAAAATGTAATTTAACCAGACACTTAGAAGAAGCTCTGATGCTGGGGATGATATAACGAATCGTGTGGGTTAATAAACGCTAGAACTAAACATTTTGACTTGTCTACCTATAACTACTTTTTTGTAGTCCAACTGAACTTGGACTACAAAATCACTGCAAGAGAAAAAAAATGGAAAACTCAAAAAACTGATCAGACACTTTAGCAGTTCCACAGCAAATGCAGTGATGTCATAGCCAAGAAAACATCACAGACAACAGAGAAAACTGAACAGACAGAAACGTATAACCCACAAAGAATATAAAGACATGTACGCAGCACCGGGAGAGAATACATTTACATTTTTTATGCTCTGCTAGACATTCAAAGCACACAACCAAAATGTATTTAAGGGCTAAAAAAACAGGTGTATTTTGCATGATGTGTCCCCTTTAATATTCAACAACCTGAACAGAGACCTCACGTTATGCCATAATACATCAAGCAGATGTATTATGATGAATGTACTTAACTTTTCCTCCACAGTGACTAAAACCACTGACAGTGGCTCCAGCAGCTATAAACATTGAAATTAAACAATTGTACTGAACTTATGAACGATTCATCTGCTGTGGCCTGAACACACACAGTCTCACAGC